>NC_057803.1:115044166-115131100 GCF_018294505.1 Triticum aestivum
GAGACTAAAAATATCATCTTCATCAAACATAGCATCCCCAAGCTTGGCCCTTTTCATATCATAAGCATAATCACTCTCATCATTAATAGTATGGATAGCACCAATAGTATAGCAATTATCATATTCTTCCAAGCAAGTGCCAAAAAGATTTTCAAGATCATAAGAAGTATCATTATCTTCCACAATTATATTTTCATGAGGCATAATAGTAATAGGAGCAGCATTATTTGGGAGAGATATCTTTTTACCTCTCTTCCTTTTTCTTTTCTTCTTCTTCACCACATCATGTGTGGGTTCAATCCTCCTTTTGGAGCTCCTTATTAATGAGATTGGTTGAATAGGAGGCTCCTCCTCGTTACCTGATTCATCATAAGAAATAATAGGAGGGTATTGGGAAGTCTCTTCCCTTTCATTAGTATCCTCTTCATCTTCTATTTGTTTTCTTTTCTTTATGTAATTGGCAATATAAGGATTTTCAATGCAACTCACCGCACAATATATATAAATTTCCTCTAGATCAAAGCCAAGAAGTTTATCATGGGCAAATACTGGGAGATAGTTAGTTATACATTTCATTTCTTCGTAACCCATAAGAAAACTAGGTTCATTATGATGTGCAAGAGAAATCAAGTCATCACAATTTTTGGAAACGATTAGATCATGAAACAATTTGCATCAGATGGTTAAATGAACACGTTCGTTGCAAAGCTCACAAGTATGGCCAAGAAAAATTTAAATCTTCAGCACAAACATCTAGCCTTTCTTGCAACAATTTAGTTTCTAAGTACTTATGCCTCTTGTAAAATCTATCTTCCCTATTTGGTGTGTACTTGCAAACCCAATGCACTCCACAAAAATTGACATGTTTATAGGAGACATTTTCATCATAACTAGTGCAATCATCATTAGTACTATGGATATTCAAGGAGTTCATACTAACAACATTGCAATCATGCTCATCATTCAAAGATTTAGTGCCAAACATTTTATAGACTTCTTCCTCTAGCACTTGAGCACAATTTTCCTTCCCATCATACTCACGAAAGATATTAAAAAGATGAAGCGTATGAGGCAAACTCAATTCCATATTTCTTTTTGTAATTTTCTTTTATAAACTAAACTAGTGATAAAACAAGAAACTAAAAGACTCGATTGTAAGATCTAAAGATATACCTTCAAGCACTCACCTCCCCGGCAACGGCGCCAGAAAAGATCTTGATGTCTACTACACAACCTTCTTCTTGTAGACGTTGTTGGGCCTCCAAGTGCAGAGGTTTGTAGGATAGTAGCAAATTTCCCTCAAGTGGATGACCTAAGGTTTATCAATCCATAGGAGGCGTAGGATGAAGATGGTCTCTGTCGAGCAACCCTGCAACCAAATAACAAAGAGTCTCTTGTGTCCCCAACACACCCAATACAATGGTAAATTGTATAGGTGCACTAGTTCGGCGAAGAGATGGTGATACAAGTGGTATATGGATGATAGATAAAGGTTTTTGTAATCTGAAAATACAAAAACAGCAAGGTAACTAACGATAAAAGTGAGCGTAAACGGTATTGCAATGCGTTGAAACAAGGCCTACGGTTCATACTTTCACTAGTGCAAGTCCTCTCAACAATAATAACATAATTGGATCATATAACTATCCCTCAACATGCAACAAAGAGTCACTCCAAAGTCACTAATAGAGGAGAACAAATGAAGAGATTATGGTAGGGTATGAAACCAGCTCAAAGTTATTCTTTCCAATCAATCCGTTGGGCTATTCCTATAAGTGTCACAAACAGCCCTAGAGTTCGTACTAGAATAACACCTTAAGACACAAATCAACCAAAACCCTAATGTCACCTAGATACTCCAATGTCACCTCAAGTATCCGTGGGTATGATTATACGATATGCATCACACAATCTCAGATTCATCTATTCAACCAACACATAGAACCTCAAAGAGTGCCCCAAAGTTTCTACCGGAGAGTCAAGACGAAAACGTGTGCCAACCCCTATGCATAGGTTCATGGGCGGAACCCGCAAGTTGATCACCCAAACATACATCAACACTGTCCAAGATATCTTCCGATATTCCGATAAATCAGCCGATTTATCGCTTACCGTTCTCTAACCGATAAGACAAATCGACCGATAAATCAACGGATATTGTGATAAATAGGCCGATACGCCGATAAACTGGCCGATTTACCCCTTATCATGGGTCGACCGATAAGTTCCCGATAAGCGATATCCCCAACATTGACATCAAGTGGATAAATAGAATACCCCATTGTCACCACGGGTATCCCGCGCAAGACATACATCAAGTGTTCTCAAATCCTTAAAGACTCAATCCGATAAGATAACTTCAAAGGGAAAACTCAATCCATTACAAGAGAGTAGAGGGGGGAGAAACATCATAAGATCCAACTATAATAGCAAAGCTCGCGATACATCAAGATCGTACCACCTCAAGAACATGAGAGAGAGAGATCAAACACATAGCTACTGGTACATACCCTCAGCCCCGTGGGAGAACTACTCCCTCCTCATCATGGAGAGCACCGGAATGATGAAGATGGCCACTAGAGAAGGATTGCCCCCTCCGGAAGGGTGCCGGAACAGGTCTAGATTGGCTTTCGATGGCTACGGAGGCTTCTAGCGATGGAACTCCCGATCTATTGTGTTCCCCATCGTTTTAGGGTATATGGAGATATATAGGCGGAAGAAGTACGTCAGGGGAGCCACGAGGGGCCCACGAGGGTGGAGGGCGCGCCCAGGGGGGTGGGCACCCCCTACCTTGTGGCTTCCTCGAAGCTTCCTTGACATGGACTCCAAGTCTCCCGGGTTGCTTTCCTTCCAAAAATAAGTTCCGTGAAGTTTCAGGTCAATTGGACTCCGTTTGATTTTCCTTTTCTACGATACTCTAAAACAAGGAAAAACAGAAACTGGCATTGGGCTCTGGGTTAATAGGTTAGTCCCAAAAATCATATAAAATAGCATATAAAACATCCAAGGTTGATAATATAATAGCATGAAACAATCAAATATTATAGATACGTTGGAGACGTATCACTGGCCCCATCATCCCGGAGACGGAGGTGCCTCCACGCGCGTCGACTGTTGGCCAGCGGAGTAGCCGGCCTGAACCGCCAGTGGTGTCGCTGTCTGGCGGTTAGGTGGTGGTGGGCCGGGTGGCGACAACCCGCATTCCCGCGCGCTAGCGCCCTGCAAGGGCGGTCTCGGTGCCAAGGCCGATGGAAGTGGGGGCCGTGAGCTCGTCAGCACCCAACACCAAGGCCACCAGCGCCGCCCCGCCAGATTGGGCGTTAGGGGCTGGCTCTGGTGTCCTCAATATGGTGGTGAAGGGCATCTTGGAGCAGTTCAATGCCCACGGCGCCACCCTCCTGAAGTCCAGGAGCGAGCTGCTGGAGATGCAGGCGGCCATCCGGGTATGTCTCTCGTAATCTTGTTTTTGATCCTTGTAATCTTTCGTGGGGGTGCGTCAGCGCACCCACTGGGTGTAGCCCCCGAGTTCCGGGCCGTCTACTGAGCAGGCGGCCTGGAACTTCAAGGTGAGCTTCCGAGTGTTGAGATGTGTTCTGCTGTATGTTCAAGATATCTTCCGATATTTCGATAAATCGACCGATTTATCGCTTATCATGGTCTGACCGATAAGATAAATTGGCTGATAAATCAACCGATATGGCGATAAATAGGCCGATATGCCGATAAACTGGCCGATTTACCCCTTATCGTAGGTCGACCGATAAGTTCCCGATAAGCGATATCCCCAACATTGGTTGTAGGATTACCACAATCTTCGTGCGGCCGCCTACAACTCTCAAAACTAGGTGCTGGCCAAGCAGAACTTCTTATTTTTATGTTGATGCTTGACGCTTTTATTTCTTGTCTTGGTAGAGGCCAATGCTCAGCTGCAGGCGCACATGGGCGAGCTTGAGACCGTGCTTCACGCCAAGGAGCAAGAGCGCAGCCGGGCCGCCAAAGAGTGTGACCGACTGGTGAAGGAGCTAGCGGACTAGGCGGAGAAGCACAAGGCGGAGGTCCAGCATCTGAAGGATGATGAAGCTCTCCTCAAGGCCGAGTTTGAGACTTAGTGCTCGAACTAGGTCGAGAAGGAGAACTTCCCGTCGGACGGCTACAGAGAGATCGAGGACATGATCGATGGTAAGATATTTCTTCTTTTGTACAGTCGTCGACTGCTGCAGGAGTCGGCTTTTGGCTTCTAAACTCTTTGTTCTTATTATTGGATAGAATTTCTTCGTGGTCAGTCCGTTGCTGTTACCAGGCCACCGAAGCGTGACGCGACTAGCGGAGGAGGGCGGGCGTGGACATTCCGCCAAACGTGCCTCAGAACCTTGGCGAGCAGCTCCTAGCCATCAAGACGTGCCTGGAGCTAGCTCACCGTCTGCTCCACCACCTCTAGCGCGCTGGGTCATAGGTGCTGGCCGCGCTCTGGCTGGATGCCCAGGTCCCCCGCACCCCCAGTAGGACTACCGACTGGCTGGAAGTAGCGGTCGGGCAGTTCAAGGACTGGAAGGGCACCGTGGCTCGAGCATGCGCCAGGACTGCGCTAGAGTTCACCAAGGCCTAGTATCCGGAGCTGGGGCTGGTGCAGCTGGCCACCTTCCGGCACGAGGCCGGACCAAAGCTGGAGGCGGTGCGCGGCGAGCTCGTCCAACGCACGGCGGCAATCGCCGAGTACGTCGACATCACCATTTTCATCCCGAAGCTGGATGAAGAAGGTGCTGAGGTGCCGCCCAGCGGGTTCGGGCTGAACCCGGAGGAGGGGGAGAACTCGGCAGAGGAGATTGCCTCCAGCGATGAGGGTGAGGAGGATGAGGATGAGGAAGGCGAGGACATCGCACCGAACGATGGAGCGAGCAGCCGGCCTCAGCCTGATCAGGCCTCGACCAGCGAGCCGCGGGAGGCCGTGCCGACTGCTGCCGATGCTGACCAAGCCGAGACCCACCAGTCGGACGCTCCACCAGCCGGTGCCTCTGCCTCCGCCGACCTGTCTGCTCCTCCTGCAGCGCCCCTAGCCTAGGTAGCCAATTATCTTTCATGTTTTTCCTGCCCTATAACTTTTGAACAAACAAGTTAAATTTGTGCAGTTCCACCCGCTGGGGGTGTAGTTCAAACTTCGTTGAATGCTTGGCCATGGGCCTTTATGTAAATAATCTTATTCTCGCACAAGCTTGTGCTCTTTGCCGGGTTCTGGCTTGGTGTTGCTTTTTGCTCTTTTTGGCCTTTTCCTTTGCCGCCTTCCTTTGGCTGCTGATACATCTCCAACGTATCTATAATTTTTTATTGTTACATGCTATTATATTATCTGTTTTGGATGTTAATGGGCTTATTTATACACTTTTATATTATTTTTGGGACTAACCTACTAATCCAAGGCCCAGTGCAAATTGTTGTTTTTTTGCCTATTTCAGTGTTTCGCAGAAAAGGTATATCAAATGGAATGAAACGTTCGGGAGAGTTATTTTTGGAACAAACATGATCCAGAGGACTTGGAGTGGACGTCGAGAAATCAACGAGGATGCCACGAGGCAGGGAGGCACGCCTGCCCCTCTGGGCGCACCCCCCACCCTTGTGGGCCCCTCGTGGCTCCACCATACTACTTCTTCCTCCTATATATATATATATATATATATATATATATATATATATATATATGTTCACATACCCCGAAAACATCCAGGAGCACCACGAAACCCAATTTCCACCGCCGCAACCTTCTGTACCCAAGAGATCTCATCTTGGGGCCTCTCCGATGATGTGTGAGTAGTTTGCTTCAGACCTTCGGGTCCATAGTTATTAACTAGATGGCTTCTTCTCTCTCTTTGGATCTCAATACAAAGTTCTCCTCGGTCCTCTTGGAGATCTATTCGATGTAACTCTTTTTGCGGTGTGTTTGTCGAGATCCTATGAATTGTGGGTTTATGATCAAGTTTATCTATGAACAATATTTGATTCTTCTCTGAAATCTTTTATGTATGATTGGTTATATTTGCAAGTCTCTTCGAGTTATCAGTTTGGTTTGGCCTACTAGATTGATCTTTCTTGCAATGGGAGAAGTGCTTAGCTTTGGGTTCAATCTTGCGGTGCCCTTTCCCAGTGACAGCAGGGGCAGCAAGGCACGTATTGTATTGTTGCCATTGAGGGCAAAAAGATGGGGTTTATATCATATTGCTTGAGTTTATCCCTCTACATCATGTCATCTTGCTTAATGCATTACTCTGTTCTTATGAACTTAATACTCTAGATGCATGATGGATAGCGGTCGATGTGTCGAGTAATAGTAGTAGAGCAGAATTTCTTCGGTCTACTTGTCGTGGATGTGATGCCTATATACATGATCATGCCTAGATATTCTCATAATTATGCACTTTTCTATCAATTGCTCAACAGTAATTTGTTCACCCACCGTAATACTTATGTTATCTTGAGAGAAGCCACTAGTGAAACCTATGGCCCCCGGGTCTATCTTTTATAATATAAAGTTTCCAATCTATTTTATTTTGCAATCTTTACTTTCAATCTATATCATAAAAATACCAAAATAATTTATCTTATTATTATTATCTCTATCAGATCTCACTCTCGTAAGTGACTGTGAAGGGATTGACAACCCCTTTATCATGTTGGTTGCGAGGTTCTTATTTGTTTGTGTAGGTACGAGGGACTTGCGTGTAGTCTCCTACTGGATTGATACCTTGGTTCTGAAAAACTGAGGGAAATACTTATGCTACTTTGCTGCATCACCCTTTCCTCTTCAAGGGAAAACCAACGCAGTGCTCAAGAGGTAGCAAGAAGGATTTCTGGCGCCGTTGCCGGGGAGGTTGCATCAAGTCAAGACATACCAAGTCCCCATCACAAACTCTTATCCCTCGCATTACATTATTTTCCATTTGCCTCTCATTTTCCTCTCCCCCACTTCACCCTTGCCGTTTTATTCACCCTTCTTTTGTTCATCTTTTCGTTTGCTTTGATGTCTTACTTGGCCCGTTTGCTCGTTTGGTTGGAATAGTTGTTTATTTATTGTTAAACATAGAACCTAAGATCTATGGATCCTCATCAGCTTGCTAATCTTTTTAAGAGATCCAATTATGATGAACCAATTGCTAGTGAGTTTTATGCACTAGATTATCTCTATGAAGTTTTTCTTGAAATTCGTGAATCTGAAAATTGTGATGAAGTACTTTATGGAGTGATTCACGACAGATCTTTGAATAGAAAGCATGATTGCAATGATGATAGTATAAATTCTATTAATGTCAATTGTGCTTATAATATGCAAAACCCTAAGCTTGGGGATGATAGTTTTGCTATGTCTACTACTTCTTGTAATGATCATGATTGGGGTGATTCTTCTTATGATCTTGAAAATTTATTTAAGCCCCATGATGAATATGAGATTGATTATAATGTTTGCAATAATATTGAAAGTGGTTTTGGAAGAGTGTCAACTTTAGATCCCACATATTTGGAGAATGTTCAATCTTATGATGTTTTTGATAAAAGTGGGTTTGGAGAGGTCATGACTTTAGTTAATGTTAATCCCACTATTTTGGAAGAGTGTCAACTTTGCATACATGTGGATCATGTTAAGAATATGTTTTGTGATAGCTATATTGTTGAATTTTCTTATGATCCTACATGTAATTATTATGAGAGAGTAAAATACGATTGTAGAAATTTTCATGTTACTAAATTACCTCTCATTATGTTGAGAGTGCTATAGTTTCTTTCCGCTTCCTTGCATATGCTAGTTTTTGCTTGCCTTGATAGTTTGCTTGCCTATAAGATGCCTATGCATAGGAAGTATGTTAGACTTAGATGTGCTTGTCACGTGTTTTATGATCCTCTCTTTGTTCTTCAATTCTTGTCTTTCATGTGAGCATCATTAAAATTATCAATGCCTAGCTAAAAGGCTTTAAAGAAAAGCGCTTGTTGGGAGACAACCCAATATTTTTCCTTGCTGCTATTCAATAAATAATTCATCTAGCCTCTGTTTATATGTGGTTTTATGCTTTTAATTAGTGTTTGTGCCAAGTAGAACCTTTGGGAAGACTTGGGGAAAGTCTTTGCGATCTTGCTGTAAAAAAACAGAAACTTTAGCGCTCACGAGATTTGCTGCCATTTTTACTGGAGAGTGTTATTAGGTTGATTCTTTTTGCAGATGATTAATAGATAAATTCCTCATGTCCAGCAATGTATTTTAGAATTTTTGGGGTTACAATAGTATTCGAAACCTACAGATTACTACAGACTGTTCTGTTTTTGACAGATTCTGTTTTTCGCGTGTTGTTTGCTTATTTTGATGAATCTGTGGCTAGTATCAGAGGTTATAAACCATAGAGAACTTGGAATAGAGTAGGTTTAACACCAAAATAAATAAATAATTATTTCATTAGAGTACCTTAAGTGGTGGTTTTTTTTCTTATACTAACGGAGCTCATGAGATTTTTTGTTTGAGTTTTGTGTTGTGAAGTTTTCAAGTTTTGGGTAAAGATTTTATGGATTATGGAATAAGGAGTGGCAAGAGCCTAAGCTTGGGGATTCCCAAGTCACCCCAAGGTAAATTAAAGGACAACCAAAAGCCTAATCTTGGGGATGCCCCGGAAGGCATCCCCTCTTTCGCCTTCTTCTATCGGTAACTTTACTTGAGGCTATATTTTTATTCACCACATGATATGTGTTTTGCTTGGAGCGTCTTGTATGATTTGAGTCTTTACTTTTTTGTTTACCACAATCATCCTTTCTGTACACAGCTTTTGGGAGAGATAAATTTGAATTGTTATTTATTAGAATACTCTATGTGCTTCACCTATATCTTTTGAGCTAGACAATTTTGCTCTAGTGCTTCACTTATATCTTTTAGAGCACGGTGGTGGTTTTATTTTATAGAAATTATTGATATCTCATGCTTCACTTATATGGTAATTTGCTTTGGTTATAAAATTAGTCCTAATATGATAGGCACCAAGATGGGTATAATAAAAACTATCATAAAAAGTGCATTGAATACTATGAGAAGTTTGATACTTGATGATTGTTTTGAGATATGGAGATGGTGATAGTAGAGTCATGCTAGTTGAGTAGTTTTGAATTTGAGAAATACTTTTGTTGAAGTTTGTGATTCATGTAGCATGCACGTATGGTGCACTGTTATGTGATGAAGTCTCCCTTATGAGTGGCGGTCGGGGACGAGCGATGGTCTTTTCCTACCAATCTATCCCCCTAGGGGCATGCGCGTAGTACTTTGTTTCGATAACTAATAATTCTTTGCAATAAGTATGTGAGTTCTTTATGACTAATGTTGAGTCCATGGATTATACGCACTCTCACCCTTCCACCATTGCTAGCCTCTCTAGTACCGCGCAACTTTTGCCAGTACCTTAAACCCACCATATACCTTCCTCAAAACAGCCACCATACCTACCTATTATGGCATTTCCATAGCCATTCCGAGATATATTGCCATGCAACTTTCCACCGTTCTGTTATTATGACACACTTCATCATTGTCATATTGCTTTGCATGATCATCTAGTTGACATCGTATTGGTGGAAAAGCCACCGTTCATAATTCTTTCATACATGTCACTCATGAGTCATCGCATATCCCGATACACCGCCGGAGGCATTCACATAGACTCATAATTTGTCCTAAGTATTGAGTTGTAATCTTTGAGTTGTAAGTAAATAAAAGTGTGATGATCATCATTATTAGAGCATTGTCCCAAGTGAGGAAAGGATGATGGAGACTATGATTCCCCCACAAGTCGGGATGAGACTCCGGACGAAAAGAACAAAAGAGATAGAAAAAAAGAGGCCATAAAAAGGAGAGAAAAGGCCCAAATAAAAAAAGAGAAAAGAAAAAAATATGAGAGAAAAAGAGAGAAGGGACAATGTTACTATCCTTTTTCCACACTTCTGCTTCAAAGTAGCACCATGATCTTCATGATAGAGAGTCTCCTACGTTGTCATTTTCATATACTAGTGGGAATTTTATATTATAGAACTTGGCTTGTATATTCCAATCATGGGCTTCCTTAAAATGCCCTAGGTCTTTGTGAGCAAGCGAGTTGGATGCACACCCACTTAGTTTCTTTTTGAGCTTTCATACACTTATAGCTCTAGTGCATCTGTTGCATGGCAATCCCTACTCACTCACATTGATATCTATTGATGGGCATCTCCATAGCCCGTTGATACGCCTAGTTGATGTGAGACTTCTTCTCCTTTTAGTCTTATCCACAACCACCATTCTATTCCACCTATAGTGCTATGTCCATGGCTCATGCTCATGTATTGCATGAAGATTGAAAAAGTTTGAGAACACCAAAAGTATGAAACAATTGCTTGGCTTGTCATCGGGGTTGTGCATGATTAAATACTTTGTGTGATGAAGATAGAGCATAGCCAGACTATATGATTTTGTAGGGATAACTTTCTTTGGCCATGTTATTTTGAGAAGACATGTTTGCTTTGTTACTATGCTTGAAGTATTACTATTTTATGTCAATATTAAACTTTTGTCTTGAATCTTTCGGATCTGAACATTCATGCCACAATAAATAAAATTACATTGATAAATATGCTAGGTAGCATTCGACATCAAAAATTCTGTTTTTATCATTTACCTACTCGAGGACGAGCAGGAATTAAGCTTGGGGATGCTTGATACGTCTCCAACGTATCTATAATTTATTGTTCCATGCTATTATATTATCTATTTTGGATGTTAATGGGCTTATTATACACTTCTATATTATTTTTGGGACTAACCTACTAACCCAAGGCCAGTGCAAATTGTTGTTTTTTACCTATTTCAGTGTTTCGCCGAAAAGGAATATCAAACAGAATCCAAATGGAATGAAACCTTCGGGAGAGTTATTTTTGGAACAAACGTGATCCAGAGGACTTGGAGTGGACGTCAAGAAATCAACGAGGAGGTGATGTCTGCTACCTCTTTTAGCACTGCGTTGGTTTTCCCCGAAGAGGAAGGGATGATGCAACAAAGTAGCGTTAGTATTTCCCTCAGTTTTTCAGAACCAAGGTATCAATCCAGGAGGAGGCTACGCGCGAGTCCCTCACACCTGCACAAAACAAATAAATCCTCGCAACCAACGCAAATAGGGGTTGTCAATCCCTATAGGGCCACTTACGAGAGTGAGATCTGATAGATATGATAAGATAATATTTTTGGTATTTTTATTATAAAGATGCAAAGTAAAATAAAGGCAAAGTAAATAGCAAAGTAAATAAGTAAGTAGTAGGAGATTGATATGATAAAGATAGACCCGGGGGCCATAGGTTTCACTAGTGGCTTCTCTCGAGAGAATAAGTATTCTACGGTGGGTGAACAAATTATTGTTGAGCAATTGACAGAATTGAGCATAGTTATGAGAATATCTAGGTATGATCATGTATATAGGCATCACGTCCGAGACAAGTAGACCGACTCCTGCCTGCATCTACTACTATTACTCCACTCATCGACCGCTATCCAGCATGCATCTAGAGTATTAAGTTAAAAAGGAGTAACGCCTTAAGCAAGATGACATGATGTAGAGGGATAGACACATGCAATATGAAGAAAACCCCATCTTGTTATCCTCCATGGCAACAATACAATACGTGCCTTGCTACCCTTACTGTCACCGAGAAAGGACACCGCAAGATTGAACCCAAAGCTAAGCACTTCTCCCATTGCAAGAAAGATCAATCTAGTAGGCCAAACCAAACTGATAATTCGAAGAGACTTGCAAAGATAACCAATCATACATAAAAGAATTCAGAGAAGATTCAAATATTATTCATAGATAGACTTGATCATAAACCCAAAATTCATCGGTCTCAACAAACACACCGCAAAAAGAAGATTACATCGAATAGATCTCCACAAGAGAGGGGAAGAACATTGTATTGAGATCCAAAAAGAGAGAAGAAGCCATCTAGCTACTAACTATGGACCCGTAGGTCTGAAGTAAACTACTCACACTTCATCAAAAGGGCTATGGTGTTGATGTAGAAGCCCACCGTGATCGATGCCCCCTCCGGCGGAGCTCCGGAACAGGCCCCAAGATGGGATCTTGTGGATACAGAAATTTACGGCGGTGGAATTAGGGTTTTGGCTCCGTATCTGATCGTTTGGGGGTACGTGGGTATATATCGGAGGAAGAAATACGTCGGTGGAGCAACATGGGGCCCATGAGGGTGGAGGGCGCTCCTGGGGGGGGTAGGCGCACCCCCCTACCTCGTGGCCTCCGGTTACGTGTCTTGACGTAGGGTCCAAGTCTCCTGAGTTGTATGCAATGAGAAAATCACGTTCCCGAAGGTTTCATTCCATTTGGACTCCGTTTGATATTCCTTTTCTTCGAAACCCTAAAACAGGCAAAAAATAGCAATTCTGGGCTGGGCCTCCGGTTAATACGTTAGTCCCAAAAATAATATAAAAGTGGATAATATAGCCCAATAATGTCCAAAACAGTAGATAATATAGCATGGAGCAATCAAAAATTATAGATACGTTGGAGACGTATCAAGCATCCCCAAGCTTAATTCCAGCTCATCCTCGAGTACGTAAATGATAAAAACAGAATTTTTGATGCGGAGTGCTACTTGGCATAATTTTAATGTAATCCTTCTTAATTGTGGTATGAATATTTAGATCCAAAAGATTCAAGACAAAAGTTTAATATTGACATAGAAAATAATAATACTTCAAGCATACTAACAAAGCAATTATGTCTTCTCAAAATAACATGGCTAAAGAAAGTTATCCCTACAAAATCATATAGTCTGGCTATGCTCTATCTTCACCACACAAAATATTTAAATCATGCACAACCCCGATGACAAGCCAAGCAATTGTTTCATACTTTTGACATTCTCAAAACTTTTTCAATTTTCACGCAATACATGAGCGTGAGCCATGGATATAGAACTATAGGTGGAATAGAGTGGTGGTTGTGGGGAAGACAAAAAGGGAGAAGATAGTCTCACATCAACTAGGCATATCAACGGGCTATGGAGATGCCCATCAATAGATATCAATGTGAGTGAGTAGGGATTGCCATGCAACGGATGCACTAGAGCTATAAGTATATGAAAGCTCAAAAAGAAACTAAGTGGGTGTGCATCCAACTTGCTTGCTCATGAAGACCTAGGGCAATTTGAGGAAGCCCATCACTGGAATATACAAGCCAAGTTCTATAATGAAAAATTCCCACAAGTATATGAAAGTGTTAACATGAGAGACTCTCTACTATGAAGATCATGGTGCTACTTTGAAGCACAAGTGTGGTAAAAGGATAGTAACATTGTCCCTTCTCTCTTTTTCTCTCATTTTTTCTAATTCTTTAATTTTTTTATTTGGGCCTTTTCTCTTTTTTTATGGCCTCTTTTCTTTCTCTCTTTTTTATTTGGGCTTCTTTGGCCTCTTTTATTATTATTTTTCGTTCGGAGTCTCATCCCGACTTGTGGGGGAATCATAGTCTCCATCATCCTTTCCTCACTGGGACAATGCTCTAATAATGATGATCATCACACTTTTATTTTTCTTACAACTCAACAATTACAACTCGATACTTAGAACAAAATATGACTCTATATGAATGCCTCCAGCGGTGTACCAGGATATGCAATGATGCATCAGTGACATGTATGAAAGAATTATGAATGGTGGCTTTGCCACAAATACGATGTGAACTACATGATCATGCTAAGCCATATGACAATGATGGAGTGTGTCATAAACGGAACGGTGGGAAGTTGCATGGCAATATATCTCGGAATGGCTATGGAAATGCCATAATAGGTAGGTATGGTGGCTATTTTGAGGAAGGTATATGGTGGGTGTATGATACCGGCGAAAAGGTGCGCGGTATTAGAGAGGCTAGCAAAGGTGAAAGGGTGAGAGTGCGTATAATCCATGGACTCAACATTAGTCATAAATAACTCATATCTTATTGCAAAAATCTACAAGTTATCAAAGCAAAGTATTATGCGCATGCTCCTACGGGGATAGATTGGTAGGAAAAGACCATCGCTCGTCCCCGACTGCCACTCATAAGGAAGACAATCAATAAATAAATCATGCTCCGACTTCATCACATAACAGTTCACCATACGTGCATGCTACGGGAATCACAAACTTCAACACAAGTATTTCTCAAATCCACAACTACTCAACTAACATGACTTTAATATCACCATCTCCATATCTCGAAACAATTATCAAGTATCAAACTTATCATAGTATTCAACACACTCATAAGAAAGTTTTATTATTAATCTTGCATACCAAGCATATTAGGATTTTAAGCAAATTACCATGCTATTAAGACTCTCAAAATAATCTAAGTGAAGCATGAGAGATCAATAGTTTCTATAAAACAAATCCACCTCCGTGCTCTAAAAGATATAAGTGAAGCACTAGAGCAAAATTATATAACTCAAAAGATATAAGCGAAGCACATAGAGTATTCTAACAAATTCCAAATCATGTATGGCTCTCTCAAAAGGTGTGTACAGCAAGGATGATTGTGTTAAACTAACAGGCAAAGACTCAAATCATACAAGACGCTCCAAGCAAAACACATATCATGTGGTAAATAAAAATATAGCTCCAAGTAAAGTTACCGATAGAAGTAGACGAAAGAGGGGATGCCTTCCGGGGCATCCCCAAGATTTGGCTTTTAGGTGTCCGTAGATTATCTCGGGGGTGCCATGGGCATCCCCAAGCTTAGGCTCTTGCCACTCCTTGTTCCATAATCCATCTAATCTTTACCCAAAACTTGAAAACTTCACAACACAAAACTTAAAGTAGAAAATCTCGTGAGCTCCGTTAGCGAAAGAAAACAAAAGACTACTTCAAGGTAATGTAATGAACACATTCTTTATTTATATGGGTGTTATAACTAATGTATTCCAACTCCTCTATGGTTTATAAACTATTTTACTAGCCAAAGATTCATCAAAATAAGCAAACAACACACGAAAAACAGAATCTGTCAAAAACAGAACAGTCTGTAGTAATCTGTAGCTAGCGCAAGATCTGGAGCACCAAAAATTCTAAAATAAATTGCTGGACGTGAGGAATTTATCTATTAATCATCTTAAAAAAGAATTAACTAAATAAAACTCTCAAAATAAAAATGATAGCAGTTCTCGTGAGCGCTAAAGTTTCTGTTTTTTACAGCAAGTTCAACAAGACTTTCCCCAAGTCTTCCCAACGGTTCTACTTGGCACAAACACTAATTAAACACAAAAAACACAACCAAAACAGAGGCTAGATAATTTATTTATTACTAAACAGGATCAAAAATCAAGGAATAAAAATAAAATTGGGTTGCCTCCCAACAAGCGCTATCGTTTAACGCCCCTAGCTAGGCATAACAAGCAAGAATAGATCTAGGTATTGCCATCTTTGGTAGGAAATCCATAAGTGGCTCTCATAATAGATTCATAAGGTAATTTAATTTTATTTCTAGGAAAGTGTTCCATACCTTTCCTTAATGGAAATTGGAATCTAATATTTCCGTCCTTCATATCAATAATTGCACCAATCGTTCTAAGGAAAGGTCTACCAAGAATAATAGGACATGAAGGATTGCAATTTATGTCAAGAACGATAAAATCTACGGGCACATAATTCCTATTTGCAACAATAAGAACATCATTAATTCTTCCCATAGGTTTCTTAATAGTGGAGTCCGCAAGGTGCAAGTTTAGAGAGCAATCATCAAAATCACGGAAACCTAACAAATCACACAAAGTCTACGGAATCATGGAAACACTAGCACCCAAATCACATAAAGCATAGCATTCATGATCTTTAATTTTAATTTTAATAGTTGGTTCCCACTCATCATAAAGTTTTCTAGGGATAGAAACTTCCAATTCAAGTTTTTCTTCATAAGATTGCATCAAGGCATCAACGATATGTTTACTAAACGCTTTATTTTGACTATAAGTGTGAGGAGAATTTAGTACAGATTGCAACAAGGAAGTACAATCAATCAAAGAGCAATTTTCATAGTTAAAGGTGGATCATATTCAATCCCACTTTTATCAAATTTAGCATCAAGATCAAAAGATTCAGAGTTCTTGGAACGCCTTCTAGGTAAAGGTGGATCATTTTCAGTCCCATCATTATCAAGATTCATATTGCAAAACAAATATTAAATAGGGGACACATCAATAACTTTTAGATCTTCATCCTTATTTTCATAGGAACTAGAAGAACACGCTTTTATAAAGGCATCTTTCTTAGCACGCATCCTAGCGGCTCTTTCTTTGCACTCATCAATGGAAATTCTCATGGATTTGAGAGACTCATTGATATCATGCTTAGGTGGAATAGATCTAAGTTTCAAAGAATCAACATCAATAGCAATTCTCTCAATGTTCCTAGCCAAATCATCAATCTTAAGCAATTTTTCTTCAATCATAGCATTAAAATTCTTTTGCGAAGTAATAAATTCTTTAATATTAGATTCAAAATCAGAGGGCATCCTATTATAATTTCCATAAGAATTGTTGTAGGAATTACCATAATTATTAGAGGGATAACTAGGATAAGGCCTAGGATTGAAATTTCCTCTATACGCGTTGTTACCAAAATTGTTCCTACCAACAAAATTCACATCCATAGATTCATTATTATTCTCAATCAAAGTAGACAAGGGCATATCATTAGGATCAGAAGAAACACTCTTATTAGCAAATAATTTCACAAGTTCATCCATCTTTCCACTCAAAACATTAATTTCTTCTGTCGCATGCACCTTTTTATTAGTAGATCTTTCAGTATGCCATTGAAAATAATTAACCATAATATTATCTAGGAGCTTAGTAGCTTCTCCTAAAGTGATTACTATAAAAGTGCCTCCCGCGGCCGAATCTAAAATATTTCTAGAAGCAAAATTCAATCCGGCATAAAAGTTTTGTATAATCATCCACAAATTTAAACCATGAGTAGGGCAATTACGTACCATTAATTTCATTCTCTCCCAAGCTTGTGCAACATGTTCATGATCAAGTTTCTTAAAATTCATAATATCGTTTCTAAGAGAGATGATCTTAGCGGGAGGAAAATACTTAGAGATAAAAGCATATTTGCACTTATTCCATGAATCAATACTATTTTTAGGCAAAGACGAAAACCAAGCTTTAGCACGATCTCTAAGTGAAAAAGGAAATAGCTTCAATTTAACAATATCATTATCGACATCTTTCTTCTTTTGCATGTCACACAAATCAACGAAGCTATTTAGATGGGTAGCGGCATCTTCACTAGGAAGGCCGGAGAACGGATCTTTCATAACAAGATTCAGCAAAGCATCATTAATTTCACAAGATTCAACATCGGTAAGAAGAGCAATCGCAGTGCTAATAAAATCATTGTTGTTGGTATTGGTGAAGTCACACAATTTAGTATTATCTTGAGCCATCGTGACAAGCAAGCAAACTAACACACAAGCAAGCAAAAAGCAAGCAGACAAAAAGAGGCAAATAGAGGGAGGATAGAGAGAGAGAGGGCAAATAAAACGGCAAGGGTGAAGTGGGGGAGAGGAAAACGAGAGGCAAATGGCAATTAATGTAATTCGGGAGATAAGGGTATGTGCTGGGTGCTTGGTATGTTGACTTTTGTGTAGACCTCCCCGGCTAAGGCGCCAGAAATCCTTCTTGCTACCTCTTTTAGCACTGCGTTGGTTTTCCCCGAAGAGGAAGGGATGATGCAGCAAAGTAGCGTAAGTATTTCCCTCAGTTTTTGAGAACCAAGGAATCAATCCAGTAGGAGGCTACGCGCGAGTCCCTCGCACCTACACAAAACAAATAAATCCTCGCAACCAACGCAAATAGGGGTTGTCAATCCCTATAGGGCCACTTACGAGAGTGAGATCTGATAGATATGATAAGATAAGATTTTTGGTATTTTTATGATAAAGATGCAAAGAAAAATAAAGACAAAGTAAATAGCAAAGTAAATAACTAAGTAGTAGGAGATTGATATGATAAAGATAGACCCGGGGGCCATAGGTTTCACTAGTGGCTTCTCTCGAGAGCATAAGTATTCTACGGTGGGTGAACAAATTACTGTTGAGCAATTGACATAATTGAGCATAATTATGAGAATATCTAGGTATGATCATGTATATAGGCATCACGTCTGAGACAAGTAGACCGACTCCTGCCTGCATCTACTACTATTACTCCACTCATCGACCACTATCCAGCATGCATCTAGAGTATTAAGTTAAAAATAGAGTAACGCCTTAAGCAAGATGACATGATGTAGAGGGATAGACACATGCAATATGAAGAAAACCCCATCTTGTTATCCTTGATGGCAACAATACAATACGTGCCTTGCTGCCCTTACTGTCACCGAGAAAGGACACCACAAGATTGAACCCAAAGCTAAGCACTTCTCCCATTGCAAGAAAGATCAATCTAGTAGGCCAAACCAAACTGATAATTCGAAGAGACTTGCAAAGATAACCAATCATACATAAAATAATTCAGAGAAGATTCAGATATTATTCATAGATAGACTTGATCATAAACCCACAATTCATCGGTCTCAACAAACACACCGCAAAAAGAAGATTACATCGAATAGATCTCCACAAGAGAGGGGGAGAACATTGTATTGATATCCAAAAAGAGAGAAGAAGCCATCTAGCTACTAACTACGGACTCGTAGGTCTGAAGTAAACTACTCACACTTCATCGGAGGGGCTATGGTGTTGATGTAGAAGCCCTCCGTGATCGATGCCCCCTCCGGCGGAGCTCCGGAACAGGCCCCAAGAAGGGATCTCGTGGATACAGAAAGTTACGGCGATGGAATTAGGGTTTTGGCTCCGTATCTGATCGTTTGGGGGTACGTGGGTATATATAGGAGGAAGAAGTACGTCGGTGGAGCAACAGGGGGCCCATGAGCGTGGAGGGCGCGCCTGGGGGGGGGGGGTAGGCGCGCCCCCTACCTCGTGCCTCCTGTTACATGGATTGATGTGGGGTCCAAGTATCCTGAGTTGTATTCGATGAGAAAATCACGTTCCCGAAGGTTTCATTCCGTTTGGACTCCGTTTGATATTCCTTTTCTTCGAAACCCTAAAATAGGAAAAAACAGCAATTCTGGGTTGGGCCTCCGATTAATAGGTTAGTCCCAAAAATAATATAAAAGTGGATAATAAACCCACAATTCATTGTTCTCAAGAAACACACCACAAAAAGAAGATTACATCGAATAGATCTCCACAAGAGAGGGGAAGAACATTGTATTGAGATCCAAAAAGAGAGAAGAAGCCATCTAGCTACTAACTATGGACCCGTAGGTCTGAAGTAAACTACTCACACTTCATCGGAAGGGCTATGGTGTTGATGTAGAAGCCCTCCGTGATCGATGCCCCCTCCGGCGGAGCTCCGGAACAGGCCCCAAGATGGGATCTCGTGGATACAGAAAGTTACGGCGGTGGAATTAGGGTTTTGGCTCCGTATCTGATCGTTTGGGGGTACGTGGGTATATATAGGAGGAAGAAGTGCGTCGGTGGAGCAACAGGGGGCCCACGAGGGTGGAGGGCATGCCTGGGGGGGGGGGGGGGTAGGCGCGCCCCCTACCTCGTGGCCTCCTGTTACGTGTCTTGACGTAGGGTCCAAGTCTCCTGAGTTGTATTCGATGAGAAAATCACGTTCCCGAAGGTTTCATTCCATTTGGACTCCGTTTGATATTCCTTTTCTTCGAAACCCTAAAACAGGCAAAATACAACAATTCTGGGTTGGGCCTCCGGTTAATAGGTTAGTCCCAAAAATAATATAAAAGTGGATAATAAAGCCCAATAATGTCTAAAACAATAGATAATATAGCATGGAGCAATCAAAAATTATAGATACGTTGGAGACGTATCAATGTCTACTACACAACCTTCTTCTTGTATACGTTGTTGGGCCTCCAAGTGCAGAGGTTTGTAGGACAGTAGCAAATTTCCCTCAAGTGGATGACCTAAGGTTTATCAATCCATAGGAGGCGTAGGATGAAGTTGGTCTCTCTCAAACAACCCTGCAACCAAATAATAAAGAGTCTCTTGTCTCCCCAACACACCCAATACAATGGTAAATTGTATAGGTGCACTAGTTCGGCGAACAGATGGTGATACAAGTGGTATATGGATGGTAGATAAAGGTTTTTGTAATCTGAAAATATAAAAACAGCAAGGTAACTAATGATAAAAGTGAGCGTAGATGGTATTGCAATGCGTTGAAACAAGGCCCAGGGTTCATACTTTCACTAGTGCAAGTTCTCTCAACAATAATAACATAATTGGATTATATAACTATCCCTCAACATGCAACAAAGAGTCACTCCAAAGTCACTAATAGCGGAGGACAAACGAAGAGATTATGGTAGGGTACGAAACCACCTCAAAGTTATTCTTTCCAATCAATCCGTTGGGCTATTCCTATAAGTGTCACAAACAGCCCTAGAGTTCGTACTAGAATAACACCTTAAGACACAAATCAATCAAAACCCTAATGTCACCTAGACACTCCAATGTCACCTCAAGTATCCATGGGTATGATTATACGATATGCATCACACAATCTTAGATTCACCTATGCAAACCAACACAAAGTACTTCAAAGAGTGCCCCAAAGTTTCTACTGGAGAATCAAGACGAAAACGTGTGCCAACCCCTATGCATAGGTTCATGGGCGGAACCCGCAAGTTGGTCACCAAAACATACATCAAGTGGATCAATAGAATACCCCATTGTCACCACAGGTATCCCACGCAAGACATACATCAAGTGTTCTCAAATCCTTTGACTCAATCCGATAAGATAACTTGAAAGGGAAAATTCAATCCATTACAAGAGAGTAGAGGGGGAGAAACATCATAAGATCCAACTATAATAGCAAAGCTCACGATACATCAAGATAGTACCACCTCAAGAACACGAGAGGGAGAGAGAGATCAAACACATAGCTACTGGTACATACCCTCAGCCCCGAGGGAGAACTACTCCCTCCTCGTCATGGAGAGCACCGAGATGATGAAGATGGACACCGGAGAGGGATTTCCCCCTCCGGCAGGGTGCCGGAACGGGTCTAGATTGGTTTTCGGTGGCTATGGAGGCTTCTGGTGGCGGAACTCCCGATCTATTGTGCTCCCCGAAGTTTTTAGGGTATATGGGTATATATGGGAGGAAGAAGTACGTCGGTGGACCTGGGGGCTGTCCACGAGGCAGGGGGCGCGCAGGGGGGTGGGCGCGCCATCCACCCTCGTGGGCAGCCCGGGACTCTCCTGGTCCAACTCCAATACTCCGTGGGCTTCTTCTGGTCCAAAAATAAGTTATGTGAAGTTTCAGGTCAATTAGACTCCGTTTGATTTTCCTTTTCAGCGATACTCTAAAGCAAGGAAAAAAACAGAAACTGGCACTGGCACTGGGCTCTGGATTAATAGGTTAGTCCCAAAAAATAATATAAAAGTGTCTAATAAAGCCCATAAACATCCAAAACAGATAATATAATAGCATGGAACAATCAAAAATTATAGATACGTTGGAGACGTATCAGCATCCCTAAGCTTAATTTCTGCTCGTCCTCGAGTAGGTAAATGATAAAAACAGAATTTTTGATGTGGAATGCTTCCTAACATATTTATCCATGTAGTTCTCTTTATTGTGGCAAGAATATTCAGATCCATAAGATTCAAGACAAAAGTTTAATATTGACATAAAAATAATAATACTTCAAGCATACTAACTAAGCAATTATGTCTCTTCAAAATAACATGGCCAAAGAAAGTTATCCCTACAAAATCATATAGTCTGGCTATGCTCCATCTTCACCACATAACGTATTTAAATCATGCACAACCCCGATGACAAGCCAAGCAATTGTTTCATACTTTTGATGTTCTCAAACTTTTTAAATCTTCACGCAATATATGAGCGTGAGCCATGGATATAGCACTATAGGTGGAATAGAATGGTGGTTGTGGAGAAGACAAAAAGGAGAAGATAGTCTCACATCAACTAGGCGTATCAATGGGCTATGGAGATTCTCATTAATAGATATCAATGTGAGTGAGTAGGGATTACCATGCAACGGATGCACTAGAGCTATAAATGTATGAAAGTTCAACAAAAGAAACTAAGTGGGTGTGCATACAACTCGCTTGCTCACGAAGACCTAGGGCATTTTGAGGAAGCCCATCATTGGAATATACAAGCCAAGTTCTATAATGAAAAATTCCCACTAGTATATGAAAGTGACAACATAGAAGACTCTCTATCATGAAGATTATGTTCCTACTTTGAAGCACAAGTGTGGTAAAAGGATAGTAGCATTGCCCCTTCTCTGTTTTTCTCTCATTTTGTATTTATTTTATTTTATTTTATTTGAGCCTTTTCTCTTTTTTTATGGCCTCTTTTTTTCTCTTCTTTTTTTCGTTCGGAGTCTCATCCCGACTTATGGGGGAATCCAAGTCTCCATCATCCTTTCCTCACTTGGACAATGCTCTAATAATAGATCATCACACTTTTATTTACTTACAACTCAAGAATTACAACTCGATACTTAGAACAAAATATGACTCTATATGAATGCCTCCGGCGGTGTACCGGGATGTGCGATGACTCACGAGTGACATGTATGAAAGAATTATGAACGGTGGCTTTGCCACAAATACGATGTCAACTACATGATCATGCAAAGCAATATGACAATGATGAAGCTTATCATCATAACGGAATGGTGGAAAGTTGCATGGCAATATATCTCGGAATGGCTATGGAAATGCCATAATAGGTAGGTGTGGTGGCTGTTTTGAGGAAGATATATGGTGGGTTTATGGTACCGGCGAAAGTTGTGCGGTACTAGAGAGGCTAGCAATGGTGGAAGGGTGAGAGTGCGTATAATCCGTGGACTCAACATTAGTCGTAAAGGACTCACATACTTATTGCAAAAATCTATTATTTATCGAAACAAAGTACTACGCGCATGCTCCCAGGGGGATTGATTGGTAGGAAAAGACCATCGCTCGTCCCCGACCGCCACTCATAAGGAAGACAATAAATAAATAAATCATGCTCCGACTTCATCACATAACGGTTCACCATACGTGCATGCTACGGGAATCACAAACATTAAAACAAGTATTTCTCAAATTCACAACTACTCAACTAGCATGACTCTAATATCACCATCTCCATATCTCAAAACAATCATCAAGTATCAAACTTCTCATAGTATTCAATGCACTTTATATGAACGTTTTTATTATACCCATCTTGGATGCCCATCATATTAGGACTAAATTCATAAACAAAGCAAATTACCATGCTGTTTAGGACTCTCAAAATAATATAAGTGAAGCACAATAGTTCATCTATTTCATAAAACCACCGCCGTGCTCTAAAAGGATATAATGAAGCACTAGAGCAAATGACAAACTACTCCGAAAGATATAAGTGAAGATCATTGAGTAGTCGAATAATTATGCAACTATGTGAAGACTCTCTAACATTTGACAATTTCAGATCTTGTTATTTTATTCAAACAAGAAGCAAAACAAAAGTAAATAAAATGACGCTCCAAGCAAAACACATATCATGTGGCTAATAAAAATATAGCTCCAAGTAAAGTTACCGATGAACGAAGACGAAAGAGGGGATGCCTTCCGGGGCATCCCCAAGCTTAGGCTTTTGGTTGTCCTTGAATTTTACCTTGGGGTTCCTTGGGAATCCCGAAGCTTAGGCTCTTGCCACTCCTTATTCCATAGTCCATTGAATCTTTAACCAAAGCTTGAAAACTTCACAACACAAAACTTAACAGAAAACTCGTAAGTTCTGTTAGCGAAAGAAAACAAAACACCACTTCAAGGTAATGTAATTAACTCATTCTTTAATTATATTGGTGTTAAACCTACTGTATTCCAACTTATCTATGGTTTATAAACTATTTTATTAGCCATAGATTCATCAAAATAAGTAAACAACACATGAAAAACAGAATCTGTCAAAAACAGAACAGTCTGTAGTAATCTATAAATAACGCAAAATTATGGGACCTCAAAAATTCTAAAATAAATTGCTGGACGTGAGGAATTTATCTATTAATAATCTGCAAAAACAATTAACTAAATATCACTCTCCAATAAAAAATGGTAGCAATTCTCGTGAGCGCTAAAGTTTCTGTTTTTTTCAGCAAGATCAACAAGACTTTCCCCAAGTCTTCCCAGCGGTTCTACTTGGCACAAACACTAATTGAAACATAAAAACTCAAGCATAACAGAGGCTAGATAAATTATTTATTACTAAACAGGAACAAAAATCAAGGAAAAATAATAAAATTGGGTTGCCTCCCAACAAGCGCTATCATTTGACGCCCCTAGCTAGGCATGATGATTTCAACGATGCTCACATAAAAGATAAGAATTGCAACATAAAGAGAGCATCTTGAAGAATATGACTAGCACATTTAAGTCTAACCCACTTAATATGCATAGGAACTTTGTGAGCAAACAACTTGTGGGAACAAGAATCAACTTGCATAGGAAGGTGGAACAAGCATAACTCCAAAATTTTAAGCACATAGAGAGGAAACTTGATATTATTGCAATTTCTACAAGCATATATTCCTCCCTCATAATAATTTTTAGTAGCATCATGAATGAATTCAACAATATAACCAGCACCTAAAGCATTCTTTTCATGATCTACAAGTATAGAAAATTTACTACTCTCCACACAAGCAAAATTCTTCTCATGAATAATAGTGGGAGCAAACTCAACAAAATAATTATCATGTGAGGCATAATCCAGTTGAAAACTAAAATCACGATGAAAAGTTTCATGGATATCATTATTCTTTATAGCATACAAGTCATCACAATAATTATCATAGATAGCAACTTTGTTCTCATAATCAATTGGAACCTCTTCCGAAATAGTGGATTCATCACAAAATAAAGTCATGACCTCTACAAATCCACTTTCATCAATATAATCATCATAAATAGGAGGCATGATTTCATCATAATAAATTTGCTCATCAAAACTTGGGGGACAAAAAATATCATCTTCATCAACATAGCTTCCCCAAGCTTGTGGCTTTGCATATCATTAGCATCATGCATATTCAAACAATTCATACTAACAACATTGCAATCATGCTCATCATTCAAATATTCAGTGCCAAACATTTTAATGCATTCTTCTTCTAATACTTTGGCACAATTTTCCTTTCCATCATACTCACGAAAGATATTAAAAAGATGAAGCGTATGAGGCAAACTCAATTCCATTTTTTTGTAGTTCTCTTTTATAAACTAAACTAGTGCTAAAACAAGAAACCAAAAGATTCGATTGCAAGATCTAAAGATATACCTTCAAGCGCTAACCTCCCCGGCAACGGCGCCAGAAAAGAGCTTGATGTCTACTAGACAACCTTCTTCTTGTAGACGTTATTGGGCCTCCAAGTGCAGAGGTTTGTAGGACAGTAGCAAATTTCCCTCAATTGGATGACCTAAGGTTTATCAATCCGTAGGAGGCGTAGGATGAAGATGGTCTCTCTCAAAAAACCCTGCAACCAAATAACAAAGAGTCTCTTGTGTCCCCAACACACCCAATACAATGGTAAATTGTATAGGTGCACTAGTTCGGCGAAGAGATGGTGATACAAGTGGTATATGGATGGTAGATAAAGGTTTTTGTAATCTGAAAATATAAAAACAGCAAGGTAACTAATGATAAAAGTCAGTGTAAACGGTATTTCAATTCGTTGAAACAAGGCCTAGAGTTCATACTTTCACTAGTGCAAGTTCTCTCAACAATACTAACATAATTGGATCGTATAACTATCCCTCAACATGCAACAAAGAGTCACTCCAAAGTCACTAATAGCGGAGAACAAACGAAGAGATTATGGTAGGGTACGAAACCACCTCAAAGTTATTATTTCTAATCAATCCGTTGGGCTATTCCTATAAGTGTCACAAACAGCCCTAGAGTTCATACTAGAATAACACCTTAAGACAGAAATCAATCAAAACCCTAATGTCACCTAGATACTCCAATGTCACCTCAAGTATCCGTGAGTATGATTATACGATATGCATCACACAATCTTAGATTCATCTATGCAAACCAACACAAAGTACTTCAAAGAGTGCCCCAAAGTTTCTACCGGAGAATCAAGACGAAAACGTGTGCCAACCCCTATGCATAGGTTCATGGGCGGAACCCGCAAGTTGGTCACCAAAACATACATCAAGTGGATCAATAGAATACCCCATTGTCACCACAGGTATCCCTCGCAAGACATACATCAAGTGTTCTCAAATCCTTAAAGACTCAATCCGATAAGATAACTTCAAAGGGAAAATTCAATCCATTACAAGAGAGTAGAGGGGGAGAAACATCATAGGATCCAACTATAATAGCAAAGCTCACGATACATCAAGATAGTACCACCTCAAGAACACGAGAGGGAGAGAGAGATCAAACACATAGCTACTGGTACATACCCTCAGCCCCGAGGGAGAACTACTCCCTCCTCATCATGGAGAGCACCGGGATGATGAAGATGGACACCGGAGAGGGATTTCCCCCTCCGGAAGGGTGCCGGAACGGGTCTAGATTGGTTTTCAGTGGCTACGGAGGCTTCTAGCGGCGGAACTCTCGATCTATTGTGCTCCCCGAAGTTTTTAGGGTATATGGGTATATATGGGAGGAAGAGGTACGTCGGTGGACCTCGGGGCTGTCCACGAGGCAGGGGGGCATGCAGGGGGGTTGGCGCGCCATCCACCCTCGTGGGCAGCCCGGGACTCTCCTGGTCCAACTCCAATACTCTGTGGGCTTCTTCTGGTCCAAAAATAAGTTCCGTGAAATTTCAGGTCAATTGAACTTCGTTTGATTTTCCTTTTCTGCGATACTCTAAAACAAGGAAAAAACAGAAACTGGCACTCGGCTCTGGGTTAATAGGTTAGTCCCAAAAATAATATAAAAGTGTCCAATAAAGCCCATAAACATCCAAAACAGATAATATAATAGCATGTAACAATCAAAAATTATAGATACGTTGGAGATGTATCAGGAGGCCACGAGGCAGGGATGCGCGCCTGCCCCCTGGGCACGCCACCACCCTCGTGGGCCCCTCGTGGCTCCACCGACCTACTTCTTCCTCCTATATATGTCCACATACCCCAAAAACATCCAGGAGCACCACGAAACCCTATTTCCACCGCCGCAACCTTCTGTACCCAAGAGATCCCATCTTGGGGCCTTTTCTGGAGCTCCGCCGGAGGGGGAATCGATCATGGAGGGTTTCTACATCAACACCATAGCCTCTCCGATGATGTGTGAGTAGTTTGCTTCAGACCTTCGGGTCCATAGTTATTAGCTAGATGGCTTCTTCTC
Source organism: Triticum aestivum (assembly GCF_018294505.1). Taxonomy (NCBI): domain Eukaryota; kingdom Viridiplantae; phylum Streptophyta; class Magnoliopsida; order Poales; family Poaceae; genus Triticum; species Triticum aestivum. The sequence continues at coordinate 115,071,622 of NC_057803.1, forward strand.
TCTCTTTGGATCTCAATACAAAGTTCTCCTCGATCTTCTTGGAGATCTATTCGATGTAACTCTTTTTGCGGTGTGCTTGTCGAGATCCGATGAATTGTGGGTTTATGATCACGTTTATCTATGAACAATATTTGATTCTTCTCTGAAATCTTTTATGTATGATTGGTTATCTTTGCAAGTCTCTTTGAATTATTAGTTTGGTTTGGCCTACTAGATTGATCTTTCTTCCAATGGGAGAAGTGCTTAGCTTTGGGCTCAATCTTGCGGTGTCCTTTCCCAGTGACAGCAGGGGCAGCAAGGCACGTATTGTATTGTTGCCATCGAGGATAGAAAGATGGGGTTTATATCATATTGCCTGAGTTTATCCCTCTACATCATGTCATCTTGCTTAATGCGTTACTATGTTCTTATGAACTTAATACTCTAGATGCATGTTGGATAGCGGTCGATGTGTGGATTAATAGTAGTAGATGCAGAATCGTTTCGGTCTACTTGTCGCGGACGTGATGCCTATATACATGATCATGCCTAGATATTCTCATAATTATGCACTTTTCTATCAATTGCTCGACAGTAATTTGTTCACCCACCGTAATACTTATGCTATCTTGAGAGAAGCCACTAGTGAAACTTATGGCCCCCAGTTCTATCTTTTATCATATAAAGTTTCCAATCTATTTTATTTTGCAATCTTTACTTTCAATCTATATCATAAAAATACCAAAAATATTTATCTTATTATTATTATCTCTATTAGATCTCACTCTAGTAAGTGACCATGAAGGGATTGACAACCCCTTTATCGCGTTGGTTCAGAGGTTCTTATTTGTTTGTGTAGGTACGAGGGACTTGTGTGTAGTCTCTTCAAGGGAAAACCAACGTAGTGCTCAAGAGGTAGTAGCTACCGCCCTGCCAGCTGGACAGCCACTCTGCGGTCTATGGCTGGGTCAGGGACTTGGCCGTTTAGGATAGACATGTACTTCGGCCGTCTAGAGCTTAGCTAGTCAAGCGAAAAGCCGGCCCGCCGGCTGCTCAGCAGCCGGATGGGGGAGGCAAGCAGCCGGCTTGGCCTATGCTGGTTGTTCTTCCTTAGTCATTTTTCTTGTGGACATCATTTCCTACCTTTAGCTCTTCCCAGCCGGACACAGTTGCTCTGCGAGCTGTGACTTAAGGCAAGAGAGGGCTTAGATGTTGGCACACTACTTGGCCGACTTCAGGCGATACCAGCTTAGGTCAAGGCGGCGAGCCCCCGGGCTAGCTGACCGGGCCCAGTGCAGGGCGAAAGAATAAAATAACACATTCATAGGAGAAATCTTATCATATAGATAAAAAGGTATCCCCCGAGTGCTCCTCCAGGGGCCTGTTGTCTTAGCTTAATACAAAAGGTAGTATGGTACATACTGCATTAACTGTAAAATCGACGGAGAAGAGTTGTGTTCCATGGGAGCTTTGTTTCCTTGTCGGAATCATCCCTCTTGCGTGCCCTGGGCTTCTGTGCGTCGATGAGGTAGTAGGAGTCATTGCCCAGGGCCTTGCTGATGATGAAAGGCCCCTCCCAAGGGGCCGAGAGCTTGTGCTAGCCGGCTGTTCGCTGGATCAGCCGGAGCACAAGGTCCTCCTTGCAAAAAGATCGTGGCCTGACCTTCCGAATGTGGTAGAGGCGTAGGCTCTGCTGGTAGATGGCGGACCGGCTGAGTGCCAACAGTCGGGCCTCTTCCAGCAGATCAATGACGTCTTCTCGCGCCTCCTTCGCTTCCGCCTCCGTGTACATGGTGACGCGAGGCGAGTCAAACTCAATGTCAGTTGGGATGATGGCCTCGAGCCCGTACATGAGGAAGAAGGGAGTGAAGCCGGTTGCTTTGTTCGGTGTAATCCGGAGACTCCAAAGGATGGCCGGCAGCTCCTCAATCTAGCAGTCGGCTGGGCGCTGCAGCGGCTCGACCAGTCGGGGCTTGATGGCGGACAAGATGAGACCGTTTGCTCGCTCCACCTGACCATTTGACTGCGGATGGGAAACGGACGCTAATTCCAGTGGGATGCCCTGCGTCACGCAGAAACGGGCCAAGGCGCCTTTGGTGAAGTTCGTGCCATTGTCGGTGATGATGTTGTGCGGTATGCCGTACCGGACGGTGATGTCTGTGATGAAGGTCACAACAATCGGACCGTTCTGCTTCTTGACTGGCTTCGCTTCAATCCACTTAGTGAACTTGTCCACGGCGACCAGTGGATGGGTCATGCCGCCACGTGCTATCTTGAATGGGCCCACCATGTCCAGCCCCCAGACGGCAAACGACCAAATGAGGGGGATGGTCTTGAGTGCAGAGGCCAGCAGGTGCTGCTTAGAGCTGAAGCGCTGGCATCCCTTGCACTTCTTGACCAACTCCTTGGCGTCGTCCAAAGCAGTAGGCCAGAAGAAGCCATGGCAGAAATCTTTGGCGACAAGGGATCTGGAGGCGGCGTGGTGGCCGCATTCGCCTTGGTGAATATCTCTGAGGATTGCCATGCCCTTCTCCGTCTCTACGTAGCGCTGGAAGACACCAGTCATGCTACGCCTGATAAGTTCTCTAGTCACTATTGTGTATGCTGCTGCCCGGCATTGTATCTGTCAGGCCAGAATCTCGTCGGCTGGTAGCTCTCTGCTCACCAGGAAGTTGAGGATGGGTTGCGCCCATGATGGTGCTTCTACCACTGTCATGATAGCAACCGGAACCGGGGCAATTGGGTTGGGTTGGCGGGTTGGAACCGGCCACTGCTTGCTGCGTCGTCGAAGTCCCTGGGCCGACTGTTGTAGCCCCCGGGCCAGGTTCTGAAGTCCCCACGCTGGGTTCGAGTGCTGCAGTTTTCGGGCCGCCTGCCGAAGTCCCCAAGCCGACTGCTGCAGTCCCCGGACCGCCTGCCGAAGTCCCGGGGCCAACTGCTGCAGTCCCCGAGCCGGATCCGACTGCTCCGGGGTCAGCCGGCACGAAGATGGATTCCAATTCCGGTGAAGGCTTGATAGACAGCTTGTGCAGACACTGGAAGGATACGCCGACTAGTATGGCTTCCCGAGTGGAACCGATCTGGGCCAAGGCGTCAGCTCGCTCGTTGTCAGCCCATGGTATGTGAAGGAACTTGCAGCCGTGAAAGTGCCCGCTGATCTGTTCGACGAGGAAGCGGTAGCTTTCCATGTTTGCATCCTTGGCGTCCCAATCGTCGGACGACTGCTGGACCACCAAGTCTGAGTCGCCGTAGCATAGCACTCGGCGGATGCCAATCTCCTTGGCTAGACAGAGCTCGTGGATGAGTGCCTCGTACTCGGCCATGTTGTTGGAGGCGGCAAAGTGAATTTGCAATGTGTACTTGAGTTTGTCGCCTTTGGGAGTGGTGAGGACGATAACGGCTCCCAAACCGGTGTGCATCTTTGAGCCGTCGAAGTGCATCCGCCAATGGGTGGAATTCGGTGATGGAGGCAGGTACTGGGTCTCAGCCCAATCGACTAGGAAGTCAGCCAGCGCTGGGGACTTGATGGTGGTGCGGGGCGGGTAGAGGATTGTGTGGGGAGCTAGCTCGATGGCCCACTTCCCCACCTAACCTGATGCATCTTGGTTTCCTATGATCTCAGCAAGCAGGGCAGTGCAGACGACCGTGATGGTGTGCTCCTGGAAGTACTACTTGAGCTTTTTGGCGGCAAAGTACACACCGTAGCACATCTCCTGGTAGTGGGGGTAATTCTGCTTGTAGGTCAAGAACACCTCACTCAGGTAGTAGACGGGCCTCTGGACTAGCTGTGTCTTGCCGTCTTCTGGGCGCTCGACCTCGATCACGGTGCTGACCACCGCTGGTGGTGGCGATGTAGAGGAACATGGGTTCCTTAGCAGCCGGAGCGGCTAGGACAGGCGGCATGGTCAGCATCCGCTTGACCTGGAGAAAAGCTTCGTCCGCCTTGTCATTCCACTCAAAGCAAGTGGTCTTCTTCATTAGCTGATACAGGGGGAGGGCCTTCTTGCCCAGCCGACTGATGAACCGGCTTAGAGATGCCAAGCACCCGGTGAACTTCTAGACGTCCTGCAGCCGGGTGGGTCTCTGCATCTGCTCAATGGCCTTGATCTTCATGGGATTGCACTCAATGTTGCATTCAGATACAAGGAAGCCAAGGAGCTGGCCGGCTGGTACTCTGAAGACACATTTCTCCGGGTTGAGCTTGATTTGAAAACGACGAAAATTATCAAAGGTCTCCTTAAGATCCTCCAGGAGGGTGCCGCGCTTCTCCGTCTTCACCACAATATCATCCACATAGACGTGGGCATTTCTGCTGAGCTACTTGAGGAGACACTTTTGCATGCAATGCTGAAACGTGGCGCTGGCATTTCTCAAGCCGAACGACATAGTCAGGTAGTAGAAGGCTCCAAATAGTGTGATGAAGGCGGTCTTCCACTGATTGGCCGGGTTTAGCTTGATCTGGTGGTAGCCAGAGTAAGCGTCAAGGAAAGATAGCAGCTCGCATCCGGCTATGGAGTCAATCACTTGATCTATCCGAGGCAGAGCAAACAGATCTTTGGGGCAGGCTTTGTCGAGGCTAGTGCAATCGATACACATACGCCACTTGTTATTTTTCTTCAAAAGAAGGGCTGGGTTAGCAATCCAGTCCAAATAGAACACTTCCATGATGAAGCCGGCTGCCAGAAGCAGGGCGATCTCTTCACCAACAATCCTTCTCTTCTCTTCTGACAGGCGGCGGAGGGGTTGCTTGACCGGCTTTGCATCCAGCCTCACATGTAGCTTGTGCTCGGCGAAATCCGTCAGAACACCCGGCATGTCTTTAGGAGACCACGCAAAGATGTCCCAATTCTCACGGAGGAAATCGATGAGCTCGCTTTCCTATTTGCTGTCGAGGTTGGAGCCTACGACAGCGAATCTCTCCGAGTGCGCCGGATCCAAGGCGATCTTCTTGGTATCTTTAGCCGGCTGAAAGGAGCCCAGAGCCCCTTGTCTCCTTGGGGTCGGATGGTATGTCCGGCTGCTTGCTGGCCATTGCGACCACCCGGTCAAGGAGACGCTTCTCCTTAGCAATGACGAGGGACTCGGCCATCCGATTGCTGGCAGCGGCACACGCGCCCGACTTATGGTATTCACCGGCAACGATTATGATGCCCTTGGGACCTGGCATCTTCATCTTGAGGTAGGCATAGTGCACCACCACCATGAACTTGGCCAGTGCAGGCCAGCCCAAAAGCGCGTGGTAGGGGCTGTCCAGATCGACCACCTCAAACCAGATCGGGTCGCGGTGGAAATGGAGCTTGTTGCCGAACAAGACGTCGATCTTGATCTCGACGATTGGAGAGGTGGAAAGGCCGGGTACAATGCCATGGAAGACAGTCCGACTAGGCAGGAGCTGCTTCTCCTTGATGCCCAGGTTCCCCATGGTGTCGTGGTAGAGGATGTTGATGTTGCTACCACCGTCTATTAGGATCCAGGAGAAGCGGCAAGCTCGCCTCTCCGTTGAGAAGGTGGAGTCCAACACCATGACGTAAGCACCCGGCACGGGCAACACGGCCGAGTGGTCAGCACGGCTGCAGCTGATGGGCCTTTCGGACCAGTGCATGAACTCTGGGACTTCTGAGGCAACGGCGTTCACCTCCCGGTGATGCTGGCGCCGGCTGTGCTTGTCGTCGGCTTCACTAGTGAAGACGGCGTAGGTGGCATTGGCTTCGGGGAACTCATCCTAGAGCGTGCCGACTGGACGGGCCGACAGGCGAGGGAAGCCGGACCTCGCCTTTGGCAAGCCAGGTGAGCTAGTGGCATCTCTGAGTGGTGTGTTTAGATGGCTTCGCGCCACTATGGAACTTGCACGGAGCATCAATGGTTTGCTCGAAAGAGAATGCGGGCAACCAAGCGGGCTTGCCATCCTTTTGTCACTTGGGGCCGAGTTGTCCCTCTGGCTGCTGATCTTCGACTGTTGCCACTTGCCGACTACTGGAAGCCGACTGCCGGGCCTTGCTCTTGTTGTTGTTCGGCTACTGGCGCCGGTTGGAGTCACCATCCGGTGTTTGAGGAGCCGATGGGACCATCTTCCTGGAGGCGTCAACCCGGATCTCCGACTTCATGGAGGAGTCGGTGGTGGTGTACTTGTCCGCCATGATCAGGAGCTAGTCCAGTGTAGCCGGCTCGTCGCACAAGAGCTTGTGCTTGAGCAAGGTGCCCTCTCTGCACCCGGCGGTGAAGTACTCGATGGCCTGCACCTCATGCACCCCTTTGCAAGAGTTGCGCAACTCGGCCCAGTGCGTCAGGTAGTCGCAGGTGGACTCAGTCGGGCCTTGGACGCACATGGAGAGCTGGCGAGGCTTCAGCGGCCGCTTTTAGGTGCTGGTGAAGTTGCGAATGAAGACATCGGCGAAGTCCAGCCAGCTGTTGACATTGTATGGCTTGAGGTTGTTCAGCCATGTCCGGGCCATGCCCTGGAGCATGAGCGGAATGTACTTCACGGCAATGCGCTTGTTGCCATTCACTATGCTAATGGACATGGAGTAGTCGACTAGCCAGTCCTCTGGCTTCATGGATCCGTTGTACATGGGACTATCTCGAGGGAGTGAGAACCCATTGGGGAAGGGCTCATCGCAGATGCAGGGGCCGAAGCAAGCCGGGCCGATTGCATCTTCTTCTTCTACGGCCAGGGACCGAGCAAGCCGCTCGATCCGGTGGCGCGCGTCGTTCTCTCCGACCCCTTCACAGGGACCCAGCCAGCCTCCAAGAGTCGGATGTTCAACAGGAGGTAGGGAAGCACGCCTCTCCCTGCTAGGAGGAGGCAGCAAGTCTTCCCGTTGCCCTTCTGCACATGGGCGGCCATCCTGGTCGCGCATAATCATGATGTGGGTGCACCGATTGTGGCTAGCAGCCGGCTCTTGCTCTCGCTGATCGCGAGCACTACCTGTTGGGGACCGAGAGGTCGCTCCATGCTCACGGCGGGGGCATGGTTTTCAGCTTGCTCTCCGGGTTCCACCATGCGGCGGCCCGCCTCCTGCTGCACGGTTGCCGTTTTGAGGAGCTACTGGAGGCGTGCCATCTGACTGTGGTGCTCGTCGCCCTCGAGGTTGTCCAGTTCGTCTGTCGCTGCCTGGGCGGCGCGTAGGTTCTCCATCGGGGTGGCGTAGATTGGGCGTCCAACTCCCAGCATGCTGGCGATAGCCGCGCTGTGTTGTCAAACCGTGCCCACTCGGCTAGGTTCACTAGCAGCCGGCGTGCCACCCACGACATGGTCGATCTCGCGCTGGTAGGCTTCAGTGTGGCGCCTCATGGACGCCAACTTGCTGGCGCTGTCGAAGAGCGAGACGCGGAATGTTTCCAGCGTCGCTCCATCAGCGTTCACTGCCACGGGTGTGGCCAGACCCCGCAGGGCCGCATGCAGCGGGTCCTGGCCAGCCCTGTCAGAGGCTCCGCTATGGCCAGCACTGGTGCACGTCGGTCCTCAACAAACGGTTTTTACCCCTTTCCGCGACGGCATTTGGAACCGTCGCCAAGTGAGTGTGTGCGATAGGGTGTCCTTCCCACACGACCCAGAAATCGTCGGGGATAGGCCCTCCTGGGACCCAGGCTGGGGCCGTGTGTGATCGGGCGAAGCATTGAAACCCAATCATTTCCGTAGGTATGTACATCCCACATGGTGAATCCCAGAAATCATTTCCGTAGGTATGTACATCCCACACGGTGAATCCCAGAAAAACATTTCCGTTCGTATGTATATCACACATAGTCAATCCAAGGAATACGTTTCCGTTCTTATGTACATCCCACATAGTCAATCCAGGGAAACCGTTTCCGTTCAGATGTACATCCCACATGGTTTTATGTATACGCTCGTGTGTGAAAGGTGTAACTATCACACACGCTCTACCTTGGTTAACTGTTTGCTTTCATTAACTATATCACACATGATTTTATGTAGAAAACTGTGTGGCACTGGGCTATCCATCGCAAGCGTTTTTACTGCTAGAACCGTTTGCAAAGGTCCATGACCGTCTGTTATATTTTTATTTTTGTCTATACTTTATTATTCTAATTGGAAATTTTGAAATACGAAACGTGCAATTCAAATTCTCAGCACAATGGTTCAACAACGAATCCATAAATAAAATTGCCAGTACAATATGTTCAGTAATTACAGGATTAGGCAGCAATTAACTATGATGAACCGCAGTATTTAAAGGCGGTAAAGGTGAAGAGACAAGTGTAAATCATTTTGACTGCCGACGGTGTTGAAGAAGCGGAATGCCCATAATGTGCCTTCCTGCATGCCATAGGCACGAACCACTTTTGTCCAACCCCTTGTGATGATCGCCCGCCCATCCTTCACCGCCTTCAGGAAGACTTCTAGAGCATTATCATGGTAGCATGAATTATATACTTTAACCTTAGTTGCCTCCACTCCGATCATGTAGTTTGCAAGGTAATCATCAGTAAATAGCTTCGGAAACCACTGAAAAGAGAAAATATCAGATACTGAGGTCTAATAGAGTAACTTGTTGTGGGAAGGGGGAAAAGGCAACACATTACTTACCATCCTAAAGTTCACTGTTGTCTTCGACAAAGTGTAAATAAAGAGCTTAATTCCAATCACCTGTTTCTTTCTCCTAACAATCTTTATTAGTTTCCTCACTTGACGCTTGTTCATGAATATCTCATTGCCCCATACGCAAAAGGGATCGAAGCGTGGATCAGTACCCCTCATATATGTACCTACAAGCAACTAGTAAATGTTAGAAGCTAAACTGAGATTGCACAAATGATGTAAACTACAACTACCTATGTTCCTAAGTACAAGTATTTTTTTTTAGATTTCAATATGAACTACATACGGATGTATATAGAATGATAGAAATAGTTTATATTAGAATCTAGATTCACTCATTTTGCTCCTTATGTAGTCTATATTGGAATCTCTAAAAATACTTATATTTAGGAATAGATGGTGTACAAGACATGTGATGCAGCTAACCTCGATGGCAAACAACAACATCGCCCATTGTAGCCCTGTGTAAGTACATGGAAAGCCAATGTTAACTACAATAGGGTTAACATCCACCAAAAATAGCAAATGGTAATAAAACATCAGCATCTGTAGCGATATCTTCATTTCGAAAGAGTAGCACGGTAGCAAGGGGACGGATTAAAAAATGGATACAAGCTTTAATTGCAACAGGCTTAACAACATCCTAATTTATGTTTTGTAAGTTTGTATCCATTGAAATACAACTCTTTAAAAATGGATACAACTGTTAATTGCAACAGGCTTAATGGCCATTGAAACCGGTACTGATAAAAATGCAATTGGCAGAGTTAAACATCACAGGGCAGGTGCTGCCAAAGCAGATAATGGCCAGTTGTCTATAAAAAGGTAGGGAAAATAGCTCAAACGTGTTAGGCTTGTTTACTACAACATGCTTAATGCATCGACATGACAAAACATAGCCATTAATTGCAACTGGTATTGGTAAGATTGAACTGGTGGGTATATACTTGGTAAGTCCTGAGAGGTAGTTGCTGGGGCACTTCATCTTGGCCAGAGCCCTCCCAAAGTCAGCGACGGCGGAGGCGAGCTGGTCCTCCGGGTCGAAGTGTGGATTGGTGCCACTGACATGTGTACCTACAGGCAACCAGTAAATGGTAGAAGTTAAACTGCAATTGCACAAATGATGTGAAATATTGTAAGACATGGGATGCAGCTAACCTTGACGGAAAACAACAGCATCGGCCGTTATGACCCTGCGTAAGTACATCGACAAGCATGTTAAGTACAACAGGGTTAGCATCCACCAAAAGAAAGCAAATGGGGCAGCATCTCTAGTATATCTTCATTGCGGAGAGTAGCATGATAGCAAATGGAAAAAATAAAAAATGGATACAACTGTTAATTGCAACAGGCTTAACAACATCCTAAGTCATGTTTTGTAAGTTTGTAGCCATTGAAATGCAACTGTTTAAAAATGGATTCAACTGTTAATTGCAACAGGCTTAATAGACATTGAAACCGGTACAGGTAAAAATGCAATTGGCATAGTTAAACATCACAAGGTAGGTGCTGCCAGAGTATAGAATGGCCCAGATATCTATAAAAAGGTAGGGAAAGTAGCAAAAACGTGTTAGGCATGTTTACTAGAACATGCTTAATACATCGACCGTACAGAACATAGCCATTAATTGCAACTGGTATTGGCAAGATTGAACTGGTGGGTACATACTTGGTAAGTCCCGAGAGGTAGTTGCTGGGGCACTTCATCTTGGCCAGAGCTCGCCATAAAGTCAGCGATGGTGGAGGCGAGCTGTTCCTCCGGGTCGAAGCGTGGATCAGTGCCACTGACATGTGTACCTACAGGCAACCAGTAAATGGGTAGAAGTTAAACTTCAATTGCACAAATTATGTGAAATATTGTAAGACATGGGATGCAGCTCACCTTGACGGCAAACATCGGCTGTTATGACCCTACGTAGGTACATGGACAGGCATGTTAAGTGCAACAGGGTTAGCATCCACTAAAAATAGCAAACAGGCAGCATCTCTAGTGATATCCTGAGTCATGTATTGTAAGTTTGTTGCTAGTATTGGTGAAATTGAGCTGGACACGGTAATATTTGAACATCACGCAGTGTGTAGTAGTGAAATAAACAAGGCACGAACAAGCTTAATACATCAACCGTACAAATCATAGCTGTTGCAAGTGGTATTCGTAAGATTTAGCTGGTCAGATCTTACCTCTTAAGTCCTGGGGGGTAGTCGTTGGGGGACTTCATCTGAGCCAGAGCCTGCACAATGTCGGCGGCGGCGGAGGAGGCGAGGTGTTCCTCCGGGTCAACACGCACAGCGGCCATCACGCAATGGACCGCCATCAGCTCCTGGCGGGGGGGATTTGGAGGCATGAGGATGTTTCGCGGGTGCCATTTAAGCAATCAGGCCGGGGACGTGATAGAGATTGGTGGGTTACCTGACTGGATCCGAGCAGAACGTAGGTGTGGTTGAAGTTGTGGTTGCGGCAGTGGCGGTTTGAGATGCCGGTAGGGGGAGGCGCGAGGGAGGGGGAATACTGAGGGGAAGGGGATATGGTTGGAGGAATAAATTTTGAAATCGCGCGCCTAATGAAAATTTTGGTGCAAAATTTGAAACTTGGGCGGGGGAAACACACAACACAGACGAAGCGCGTAAAATACTTGTGTGCGAGAAAAAACAAAGTTGGTAGATCCCGTCTCCAAAAAAATGTACACATGTACTTGATTTTTTTATCAATAGTACGCCTGGTTTATTAGGAAATATCGCACATGTAACTGACTTATGGGTCATTAACGCAAAAAACACAGACGGGTACGGCATAGAAACTGTGTGTTTTGTGATCTTCTAATGATTAATGCAAAAAAACGCAGAAGGGCACACATGCTAATCAACACTCAAAGCCCTCAAAGGATGCTCTTACCGACATTGTACATTAATACTACAAACTTAAAGTACTACTGGTAATTTGTTCTAATACTACAAACTTAAACTACTTCTCACATGCTGCCATCAAGGCATGCTAGCCAGACGTCGGCGTTCTCCTTCCCGGCCTTGTAGGCGGTAGCCCACCGTGCTTCGATCTCCACCAAGATCTCCTCACCACGGTGTGCAGCCTCTTTTTTCTTGCGGCGGTGGGACTCACTTTTCTTGATTGCTTTCTGCCTTTTCCGCTCCTTCTGTGCGGCTTTGGCCGCCTCTAGATCCACCACCCATTCGGCCATGGCATACTCAAAGTCCGCCCATGTAACTGTCTGGCTGCTGGCGGCGATCAACTCGGCGCGGTGAGATGTCATCGCTTCCTTACCATGTGTGCGGTCGCGAGCGGCGAGGAACGCAGCGTGGTGGGATTCCATCACTTCCTTACCAGCTATTGTGCGTCGCGATGCCATGGACGATGCCTAGAGAGAGCTCTGGGACGGGGGGCCGGGCAGCCGTATAGTGCGGTGGTATTCAAGAGTTGAACCACAAACAACAACAAAAATTTGGCTTCCCTTACAATTTTGCTCGTTCATTATCGCACACGGTTCATCTCCGTCGCTTCCGGAAACAGTGTGCGCTGAGCCTATTGTGTCTTGCGTTATGATTGGCCGGAACCCCAGCCACGCGGACCGCGTGTGTGCATCGTTGGATGCGTCGTGATCGAACGGCAATCCACGTCCCTCACATCACACCCGTGCACCTGTAGCTGGATTGGATTTATATGCGCTAAATGCCTAGAAAATGCACATAATCCCCTAAATATGGTAAATGAGCCCGGAAAAATGCCAAATTTGAACACGGTGATTTGCTGGGTGTATGTTCGTCGTAGAAAAAAACTCCAGGGCAAAGAACAAAGAAAATTTGGATTCCCGTTAAATATTGAGGATTTCCCTTTTGAAAGCATGGAACTTCCTCAGTGATGGTTCGATTTATGAAGAGTGTGCATGACAACATAAGCCAAACCTTCTCAAATTTTTACCAAGATATGGTGAGGTCATACCATGGCACCATGCCAGGTGTCATGTTTTTTAAGCATTTATTTCATTTTTTCTATAGTTTAAAACCCAACAAACAGACATTTGTGGTTGACTATTGCCACACATTTCATCGAAATATCTGTCTATTCCTTGTAAAAGGCATGAGAATTTACTAAATGGCACGAGCATGGTTTTCTAGGCCGTTCTTGTGGACCCTTTCATGCATCGATTGTTTGAACTTGAATTATGTGCATTAATGCCTAGGAAATGCACATAATCCCCTAAATATGGCAAATGAACCCGGAAAAGTGCCAAATTTGAACACGGTGATTTGCAGGTTGTATGCTCATCATAGAAAAAAACTCGTGGACAAAGGACAAAGGAAATTTAGACCCCCCCCCCTTCAATCTTGGTGATTTCCCCCTCGAAACAATGAAACTTCCTCGGATGATGGTTCGTTTTATGAAAGGCGCACATCACGACATAAGGAAAACATTCTCCAATTTTTGCCAGGGCATGGTGAGGCCATACCATGGCACCACACCAGGCGTCATGTTTTCCAACCATGTGTTTCATTTTTTGTATAGCACGAGCATGGTTTTCTAGACCATTCTTGTGCACCTTTTCATGCACCGATTGTTCGAACTTGAATTATGTGCATAATTAATGCCTAGAAAATGCACACAATCCCCTAAATATGGTAAATGAGTTCGGAAAAATGTCAAATTTGAACACGTTTCATTTGAGGCGGTATGTTGATCATTGGAAAAAAACTTAATGACAAACTAGGACGGAAATTTGGATTCCCCTTCAATCTTGGTGATTTCCCTCTCAAAAGCATTGAACTTCCTCAGTGATGGTTCGATTTATGAAGGGCGTGCATGACGACATAAATCAAACCTTCTCAGCTTTTAACCAGGTCATGGTGAGGCCATACCATGGCATCATGCCCGTCGTCATGTTTTTCAACCACATATTTCATTGTTCTATAGTTGATAACCCAATAAATGGCGCATTTGTGGTTGACTATTGCCACGCATCCCATTGAAATCTCTGCCCCTTCCTTGTAAAAGGCTTGAGAAATTACTAAATACCATGAGTATGGTTTTTCCAGACCGTTCTTGTGCACCCTTTCATGCACCAATTGTTTGAATTTAAATTGCGTGCATTAATGCCTATAAAATGCACATAATCCCCTAAATATTGTAAATGAACCCGGAAAAGTGTCAAATTCGAACACGGTGATTAGCAGGGTTTATGTTCATCATAGAAAAAACTCATGGATGAAGGACAAAGGAAATTTGGATTCCCATTCAATCTCGGTGATTTACTATCGCACACGATTCATCTCCGTCGGCTCTGCGAACCATGTGTGTTCACTCATACATGAAAAAGGAAAAGAAAACCCTCGCCCACTTCATCCCCACTCACTTGCTGCGGACTCCTCCGCAACTCTGTACCCTAAGCTCGATGGCTATTGGCGGTGGGCGTAGGTCGCGCTCCAAACGGCACCGGATTTCGCCTCCACCGCTTTCCGCCGCCTATCTGCACCGACATTATAGACTTTGGTCAACTGGGGTTTTCTGCGGGATTGGGCCAGGGATTTTTCTCATGGAGAAGGTAATCAACTTAATTAGCGAAATATTCACTCATCTCTTTTCACTGTCCATCCGTCGCTGTTAATCAACCGGTGGAAATCTCTGTGGAATCATTTTTGTTCTAGCAGATTCGTGGGTGTTCATTCATGTGTGCACAATGCGAGCACAAATCGGGCCACTATGGTCGTGGCCAGTCGAAACGAAGTTCTATCTCACCATTCTGGATGACTTTAGGGAGCGCTCGGTATGTTCAATCTCAACCTACCACGGTTGGCATGGCCTAAATTTGTGAACATATATCGTCTGTTGCTACATTATCTATATATTTGCATCAAATCTTTGTTACATTATCTATTTTTAATTCTATATTTTGGTACTTTGCTTGCATCTAGATATGGATATGTTTTATCAGTTACTCCCACATTTGCATCTTGCTAGGTTATTTTAATATATCTAATTGACTATCTTAATTTTCATTTCAAACAGTACATCCCTTGCTTTGCAAGAACAGGAGTAGAAGGAAATCTTGGGCTTTACTTTGCTGATGACTCCCAGGATGTCATATTGACAACGCAACATGGATTTACAATGACGGGTAGTGTAAAACTTGATAAAGATGGTCACACCTATTTTAGTGCGGACCTTTGGAGAAAAATGTCTAAGTGTTATGAACTGAAAGCTGGCAATAAAATTCTAGTGCGTGCACCACAGCCTGGTCTAATTAACATGGATGTTTACTTCCCCAACGTCATCAACCGATCAAAGTCTGATCGATGTTAGTGCCCTTTCAACTTTCTCCATGTTGTCATATTACTATTTAAGCAACCAATTGATCACTATTTAAGCAACAAATTGTGATATCATATTCTGACTCCGTTCCTAGGCAGTAACAAATTTTGTTTACCAATTTATGTGCACTATATATTCTTCTGCCATGTTCTGAATAAATAATACATTTCCACCTTTTAAGCAGGATATGTTGGATGCATAGTGAACGATCTATATGTTACTAAGCGTACCAAATTTCACTGGAAGGACTTGAAGCATGTCATAAACTTTGTTGATAATCTGACAGAGATAGAACATCGTATGAACGCTGGATTTTGGATGGGATTAATTAGACCTATGGTGCACACATTGAACAAGACCAATTGTGTGCACAAAGCGCTGGCAAAAAGTCTTATTTCAATGTTGATGCTCATAAACTATATATATCTTCAACGATATGTTACGATTATTTTTTATTCTACATGTCAACAAAAATTGCCCCCTATAGCCGTTCCTGGATCAATTTCCCGGCGTGGTCGAATTACACTTGTGCCTGCTAATAACGCCAAAGTGATTGCAAGGTACTGCATTTCCCGCAAAAATGGAACCATTCAAATTAACAAGTTCTCGCTTCTCGTGGCAATGGATACGTCTCCGTCGTATCTACTTTTCCAAACACTTTTTCCCTTGTTTTGGACTCTAACTTGCATGATTTGAATGGAACTAACCCGGATTGGCGCTGTTTTCAGCAGAATTGCCATGGTGTTATTTTTGTGCAGAAATAAAAGTTCTCGGAATGACCTAAACATCAACGGAGCATTATCTTGGAATATATAATGAATATTGGAAGGAAGATCCACGTCAGGGGGTGTCCCACCTGTCCACAAGGGTGGGGGCGCGCCTGCCGCCCCTGGGCTGCTCCACCGACCTCAACCTGGACTCCATATATTCACTTTCGGGGGGGAAACCAGAGGAGAAGGATTCATTGCGTTTTTACGATACGAGGCCGCTGCCAAGCCCTAAACTCTCTCGGGAGGGCTGATCTGGAGTCCGTTCGGGGCTCTAGAGAGGGGAATCCATCGCCATCGTCATCATCAACCATCCTCCATCACCAATTTCATGATGCTCACCGCCATGCGTGAGTAATTTCATCATAGGCTTGCTGGACAGTGATGGGTTGGATGAGATTTATCATATAATCGAGGTAGTTTTGTTAGGGTTTGATCCCTAGTATCCACTAAGTTCTGAGATTAATGTTGCTATGACTTTGCTATGATTAATGCTTGTCACTAGGGCCCAAGTGCCATGATTTCAGATCTGAACCTATTACGTTTTAATAAATATATGAGAGTTCTTGATCCTATCTTGCTAGTCTATAGTCACCTATTATGTGTTATGATCCGTTAACCCTGAAGTGACAATAATTGGGATATTTACCGATGATGACCATAGTTTGAGGAGTCCGTGTATTCACTATGTGTTAATGCTTTGGTCCGGTACTCTATTAAAAGGAGACCTTAATATCCCTTAGTTTCCAATAGGACCCCACTGCCACGGGAGGGTACGACAAAAGATGCCATGCAAGTTCTTTTCCATAAGCACGTATGACTATATTCAAAATACATGCCTACATTGCATTGATGAACTAGAGCTAGTTCTGTGTCACCCTAGGTTATGACTGTTACATGATGAACCACATCCGGCATAATTCTCTATCACCGATCCATTTCCTACGAGCTTTCCATATATTGTTCTTCGCTTATTTACTTTTCCGTTGCTATTGCTATCATCACTACAAAATACCAAAAACATTACTTCTGCTACCGTTACCTTTTATCACCGTTACAACTACTATCATATTACTTTGCTACTAAATACTTTGCTGAAGATATTAAGTTTCCAGGTGTGGTTGAATTGACAACTCAGCTGCTAATACTTGAGAATATTCTTTGGCACCCCTTGTGTCGAATCAATAAATTTGGGCTGAATACTCTACCCTCGAATACTGTTGCGATCCCTTATACTTGTGGGTTATCAAGACTATTTTCTGGCGCCGTTGCCGGGGAGCATAGCTCTATTCTTTGAGTCACTTGGGATTTATATCTGCTTATCATTATGAAGAACTTGGAAGATCCAAGAACCAAGATTTATCCCTCAACTACGAGGGGAGGTAAGGAACTGCCATCTAGCTCTGCACTTGATTCACCTTCTGCTTTGAGTAAGCTTGCGACACCTAAACCTGCTTCTGCTATTAATTCTGATATGTCGCATGTTATTGATGATGCCACTTCTGCTATGCATGATACTTATGATGAAACTACTTCTATGCTTGAGACTACTATGCCACTTGGTGAATTTCTTGATGAACAACTTGCTAGGGCTAGAGAGAATGAAATTATTGAAACTGATAATATTGATGAAAGTGATGATGAAGATTCTCTCCCTAGATATGAATTACCTGTTGTGCCTGAGGGCTATTTATGGATGAAGAAACTGCTAGAGATTTTCTTGCTTGCAATGATAGGAGTGATCTTAAGAAGTTATTAGCTAAGCTGAAACAAAAAAACTCTGAATGCTAGAATGAAATATGATCCTGCTTATGCTACTTCACCTATCTTTGTTACTGATAAGGATTATGATTTCTCTGTTGATCCTGAGATAATTACTTTGGTTGAATTTGATCCTTTCTACGGCTATGAATATGAAACTGTTGTGGCACATCTTACTAAATTAAATGATATAGCCACCCTGTTCACTAATGATGAGAAAACTCGCTATTATTATATCCTTAAGATATTTCCGTTCTCATTAAAGGGTGATGCTAAGATATGGTTTAATTCTCTTGATCCTGGTTGTGTGCGTAGTCCCTAGGATAAGATTTATTACTTCTCTGCTAAATATTTCCCCGCTCATAAGAAACAAGCTGCTTTAAGGGAAATATATAATTTTGTGCAAATTGAAGAAGAGAGTCTCCCACAAGCTTGGGGGAGGCTTCTACAATTACTTAATGCTTTTCCTGATCATCCTCTTAATAAAAATGAAATACTTGATATCTTTTATAATGGACTAACCGATGCTTCCAGAGACCACCTGGATAGTTGTGCTGGTTGTGTTTTCAGGGAAAGAACACCAGATGAAGCTGAAATTTTATTGAATAACATGTTGACTAATGAAAATAATTGGACACTTCCTGGTCCAATTCCTGAACCAATTCCTAAGCCAACTCCGAAGAAAAGGGGTATTCTATTTCTCAGTCCTGAAGATATGCAAGAGGCAAAGAAATCTATGAAAGAAAAAGGTATTAAAGCTGAAGATGTTAAGATTTTACCTCCTATTGAAGAAATACATGGTCTTAACTTACCGCCTGTTGAAGAAATACATGGTCTTGATAACCCGACACATGTAGTAAAGGTAAATTCTCTCTATAGATATGATAAAGCTGAAATCCCATTTACTAAGTTTGCTAGTCCATGTTTGGATGAGTTTGATGACTTTATGGTTAAGCAAGAAAACTTTAATGCTTATTTTGGTAGAGAATTAAAACGCAATGCTGATATGCTTGAACACTTGGGTGATTATATGGCTAATATTAAAGGTGAACTTAAACTTATTAGTAAACATGCTTCTATGATTACCACTCAAGTAGAACAAGTACTTAAAGCTCAGAATGATTTGCTCAATGAATTGAATAGTAAGAAAAATGATAATGCTGTTAGAGTTATGACTAGAGGTGGTAAAATGACTCAGGAACCTTAGTATCCTGAGGGCCATCATAGGAGAATTGAGCAAGATTCTCAGAGAAATAATGTTGACGCACCTAGTCCTTCTAAGAGGAAGAAAAAGAAAAATGATAGGACTTTGCATGCTTCTAGTGAACCTGTTGTTGACACACCTGAGAATCCCAATGATATTTCTATTTCTGATGCTGAGACACAATCTGGTAATGAACATGAACCTAGTGATAATGTTAATGATGATGTTCATGTTGATGCTCAACCTAGCAATGATAATGATGTAGAGATTGAACCTACTGTTGATCTTGATAACCCACAATCAAAGAATCAATGTTATGATAAGACAGACTTTGTTGCTAGGAAGCATGGTAAGGAAAGAGAACCATGGGTTCAGAAACCCATGCCTTTTCATCCTAAACCATCCAAGAAAAAGGATGATGAGGATTTTGAGCGCTTTGCTGAAATGATTAGACCTATCTTTTTGCGCATGCGTTTGACTGATATGCTTAAAATGAATCCTTATGCTAAGTACATGAAAGATATTGTTACTAATAAAAGAAAGATACCGAAAGCTGAAATTTCCACCATGCTTGCTAATTATACTTTTAAAGATGGAATACTAAAGAAACTTGGAGACCCTGGGGTATCAACCATACCATGCCCCATTAAAAGAAAGTATGTTAAAACTGCTTTATGTGATCTTGGAGCTGGTGTTAGTGTTATGCCTCTCTATTTATATTGTACACTTGATTTGAATAAGTTGACACATACTGAAATATCTTTGCAAATGGTTGATAAATCAACTGCTATACCAGTCGGTATTTGTGAGGATGTGCCTGTTGTGGTTGCGAACGTTACTATTTTAACGGACTTTGTTATTCTTGATATTCCCGAGGACAATAGTATGTCTATTATTCTTGGAAGACCCTTTTTAAATACTGCAGGGGCTATTATTGATTGCACCAAAGGCAATGTCACTTTTCATGTTAATGGTAATGAGCATATGGTACACTTTCCAAGGAAACAACCTCAAGTTCATAGTAAAAACTCTATTGGAAAAATTCCACCGATTACTATTGGAGGTTTTGAATTTCCTCTTCCTACTGTCAAGAAGAAATATGATATTCTTATTGTTGGGGATGTGCATATCCCCGTTGAGGTAACCTAGTGTTATTCGAAAATTCTCCAGTTCCATGTTATTCGGAATGGGTTTGTTAACAAGACCTGATCAACCTTGTTAGTGGATTCCTTTTGATGAGCATGAGATGGATGACTTTAGAAAACACAACTCTCTGTACCCTCTTTTTACTTTATGTTATTTATATTAAATAAAGCAAAAGAGTAATTCCTGTCTGTTTTCTGAATTATCAATGCAATAAAAAATACCCCGAAAATAAAAGTTCTCCAAATGCCCTGAAAATTAAATATGATTTTTTTCTGAATATTTTAGAATATCTGGCACTAAGAACACAACAAGGGGAGCAAGCACCTGGCCATGAGGGTGGAGGGCGCGCCCTACCCCGCTGGGCGCGCCCCCTGCCTCGTGGGTCCATGGTGGCTCCCCTCCACTTATTCCAGCTACCACACACTCCTTCTTCCTCCCACAAACACCACTAACCAGCTCAAACCTAAGTCCAAGCTCATTTTGCTGCCATTTTTGATCTCCTTACTCAAAGCACCTCTCATAAAACTGCTTTGGGGGATTGTTCCTTGGTATGTGACTCCTTCAATGGTCCAATTTGTTTTTGTTCTAGTGCTTTATTCATTGCATGTTTGTGCTTCTTAGGTGACCCTGTTCTTGAGCTTGCATGTCAAATTTATATGGTCAAAATTAGTTTTGATGAATGATAGCGCCTCTAGGCACTTGTAGGAGTAGTTGCTATCAATATTGTTGAGTTTGGTTCACTTTTATTTTGAAGTTACTAAAAATTTCAGAAATTTTCAGAAAAAGATGAAGAGATTTTTGAGGGGCTCATCGAGTCGAAGCTCGAAAGATAAGCAAAGTGAGGAAGATAAGAGGCCCAAGTATAATCTCCCTCGCACCTCGGAAGTTCGGCCGTGTGAATGGCCTTGTGATAATTTCTCGAGAGTAGCCGGGATTTATGACGATTTCTATGAATTGGCTGAGGATGTAGGCCTCACCGCCTTCCTCCACAGCCAACACGAACAGTATCTCTTACTCACCAATATCTTTGTGCAAACTTTTCATTTCCATGCTAGAAGCTCACCACCTATGATGGAATTTTATTTATATGATGAGCATAAGGAGATGTCACTTCGTGACTTTTGTCGGGTTTGTTTGATCCCTTTTGAGGGCAGCGTAGAGCAACCACATCGTGATGATGTGGATGGGTTCATTCATACCATTACTGTAGGGGAAACAAGGAAGGTTTCCGACGCACAAATTACTAGCATACACTTTCCAGTTCTACGTTACTTTGCTATATTTGCCAGTAGATGCTTAATTGGGTGCGGAAACTGTGGAAACCTGAGTGCCCCTGATATTGTTATTTTGGGTCATGCCTTATTTCGTGATGATACATTCAGCATGGGTGCTATTATTGCAAAGCGGTTAAATGTTAACCGTACTAAGGGCCCCGTCCTTGGAGGCATCTTCGCCTCGCACCTCGCTGCATATTTTAACATACCTATTAGGCATTATGAGAAGGAAGAAAAATTGTTGCCTCCTATTTATTTATATTATAAGAGTATGGTAGCACATGATTTTATTATTAAGAATAGGGAAAAGGATCTTAAGTACAAATTAATATTTGGTAAAAATCATCCTGAGACTATTACCTTGCCTGCTCATTCCTTGTTTGATTTATCTGCACGCAAGTACCTTGTTCCGTTGGAGGCCATTCACGCCTACCGGAACCCTACATCAGCTACAGAGCCAGAGCCGGAATCACAATATGATCCTCCATGATAGTCTGATTATCAGTGGGATCCGAAGGTGATTGCCAACCAGTGGCAATCCGAGGCTTCTTCACAGTACGACCCCAACTATTACTATGGATATCCGCCAGGACAGCCGTGGCCATAGACCAACTTAGGCCAAAAGCCTAAGCTTGGGGGAGTACGTACTTCTCACCGACATTACATTCATGTTCACACACTCATTGCTAGTTGTCGGTGCTCATACTTTTTCATTATATCATCCATGCTAGTTTATTTTCCTTTTTATGCTTTCTTCTTGTGTGTTTAATAAACCTTAATAAAAAATAAAAAAAATTAGTTGTAGCCTTTAATTAGTTTACTTTCCATGCTTGTAGTAGTAATTAAAAAGAAAACCCAAAAATATTTCTCGTTCTTCTTTTGCTTGTTGGGAGCTTTCCCGTGTAAATAGTTTTATTTCTTTTCTTTCCTTTGGGGGTCGATAGGAGAAGACCATAATGAAAATGTTAAAGTGGCTCTTATATGCATTATTGTTGATTTGACAAAGAGCCCATATTACCTTGTCTTCTCTCTTGAATTGAATGCTTGCAGATTCCAGCTGGTCGCTTCCCAGTCCTTTGCTAGCCTTCACTTGTACTAAGCGGGAATACTGCTTGTGCATCCAGTTCCATAAACCCCAAATTTATTCCATATGAGTCCACCATACCTACCTATATACGGTATCTACCTGTCGTTCCAAGTAAATTTGTATGTGCCAAACTCTAAACCTTCAAATAAATATTCTGTTTTGTATGCTCGAATAGCTCATGTATCAACTAGGGCTGTCCGTATCTTCCATGTTAGGCGGGTTATTCTCAAGAGGGGTGGTCTCCGCTCCTCACTCACGAGAAAATGGCTGGTCACCGGGATGCCCAGTCCCATGCTTTATGCAAATCAAATCAAAATAACTGCAAACAAAACTCCCCCGGGACTGTTGTTAGTTGGAGGCACTCATTTTTTCGAGCAAGCCATGGATTGATGCATGTTGGTGGAGGGGGAGTATAAACTTTACCATTCTATTTGGGAACCGCCTATAATGTGTGTAGCATGGAATATATCGCCATCTCTTGGTTGTTATGTTGACAATGAAAGTATACCGCTCAAAATATTATTCATATCTATTTCAAAACCGAGCTCTGGCACCTCTACAAATCCCTGCTTCCCTCTGTGAAGGGCCTATCTATTTACTTTTATTCTGTGTCATTATCCACTTATTAAAAAGCACCATTTGAAGAGCACCACTGTCATTTGCATTCATTACTGTTAGTTTACATTGAGTATGACTTGACTGGATCTCTTTTACCATGAATTACAATGTCTAGTCAGTCCTTGATCTTTAAAGGTGATCTGCATTTATGTTTTGTGGTCTCAGAAAGGGCTAGCGAGATACCATCTTGTTATATCATATCATGATTGTTTTGAGAAAGTGTTGTCATCCGAGATTTATTATTATTGCTCGCTAGTTGATTATGCCATTGATATGAGTAAACATGAGACCTAAATGTTATAGTGAATATGGTAGTTCATAATCTTTGCTGAAAACTTGAATGTTGGCTTTACATATTTACAACAACAGGAGCAAACAGAGTTTGTAAAAGTTCTTCCTTATCAATTCCAGTTTATCAACTGAATTTCTTGAGGACAAGCAAAGGTTTAAGCTTGGGGGAGTTGATACGTCTCCATCGTATCTACTTTACCAAACACTTTTGCCCTTGTTTCGGACTCTAACTTGCATGATTTGAATGGAACTAACCCGGACTGACGCAGTTTTCAGCAAAATTGCCATGGTGTTATTTTTGTGCATAAATAAAAGTTCTCGGAATGACCTGAAAATCAGTGGAGCATTATTTTGGAATATATAATGAATATTGGAAGGAAGATCCACGTCAGGGGGTGTCCCACCTGTCCACGAGGGTGGAGCGTGCCTACCCCCTAGGCGCGCCCCCTGCCTCGTGGACCCCCTGACGCTCCACCGACCTCAACCTGGACTCCATATATTCACTTTCAGGGAGAAAAAACCAGAGGAGAAGGATTCATCGCGTTTTTACGATACAGAGCCTCCGCCAAGCCCTAAACTCTCTCGGGAGGGCTGATCTCGAATCCGTTCGGGGATTCGGAGAGGGGAATACGTCGCCATCGTCATCATCAACCATCCTCCATCACCAATTTCATGATGCTCACTGCCGTGCGTGAGTAATTTCATCGTAGGCTTGCTGGACGGTGATGGGTTGGATGAGATTTATCATGTAATCAAGTTAGTTTGGTTAGGGTTTGATCCCTCGTATCCACTATGTTCTGAGATTGATGTTGCTATGACTTTGCTATGCTTAATGCTTGTCACTAGGGCCCAAGTGCCATGATTTCATATCTGAACCTATTATGTTTTCATCAATATATGAGAGTTCTTGATCCTATCTTGCAATTCTATAGTCACCTATTATGTGTTATGATTTGTTAACCCCGAAGTGACAATAATCGGGATACTTACCGGTGATGACCGTAGTTTGAGGAGTTCATATATTCACTATGTGTTAATGCTTTGGCCCGGTACTTTATTAAAAGGAGATCTTAATATCCCTTAGTTTCCAATAGGACCCCGTTGCCACGGGAGGGTAGGACAAAAGATGTCATGCAAGTTCTTTTCCATAAGCACGTATAACTATATTCGGAATACATGTCTAGATTGCATTGATGAACTGGAGCTAGTTCTGTGTCACCCTAGGTTATGACTGTTACATGATGAACCGCATCCGGCATAATTCTCTATCACCGATCCATTGCCTACGAGCTTTCCATATATTGTTCTTCGCTTATTTACTTTTCCGTTGCCATTGCTATCATCACTACAAAATACCAAAAACATTACTTTTGCTACCGTTACCTTTTATCACCGTTACCACTACTATCATATTACTTTGCTACTAAATACTTTGCTACAGATATTAAGTTTCCAGGTGTGCTTGAATTGACAACTCAGCTGCTAATACTTGAGAATATTCTTTGGCTCCCCTTGTGTCGAATCAATAAATTTGGGTTGAATACTCTACCCTCGAAAACTGTTGCGGTCCCCTATACTTGTGGGTTATCAGCAATGCATCCATATTGGAAAATTGGAGACACTGTTCTACTCCTACTCTACCAAGGCACGAGAGCGCTCTTCCTTTTCATTGACGAGATGTCGAGTCACCGTGATCAAGCTGCTTCCAGTGGATAGTTGTTGTTGTTGGCCCTCAGCCTCTTAAAATGTGCTAGTTGTTACTATATATGTTAAGTATGTAGATATGGACCATATGGTTGTTGGCCCTTAGCCTCTTAAAATGTGATAGTTGTTACTATGTTAAGTATGTAGATATGGACCATATGGTTGTCAAAACCGTGTTACAAAGATCCTCCTTTTGTCGAATAGTGTAACTACTATATATATGTTACTCAAATGTTGTTACCCAAGTTCATAAATTTTCATGGAAAGTATTAGTATCATACACAGTTCATGGAGTTTAAGCGTGTGCCCGATGTCCAGAAGGCATTTGCATATTAACTGTCCATATTGCAAATTCACACACATGTTCACATAAGGAAACATATGTGTAACATACTAATCATCGCACACGAGTACTCGCAGACGCGTCGTGTGCGATACTCCTAGCCACCGCAAGCAACTAGTTTGTATTTTTCAAAGTTTATTGTACACACAGAATCACACACAAAGTAAATGTATTGACCGTCTATGTTGTATTTTCTCATCGCAAACAGTTCATCCGAGTCGGTTGTTTGCCACGTATCACATGCATCTTGTTTACATGACTCATTTGTGTACTTTTGGCTCATCGCAAACAGTTCATCCATGTGAACTGTATGTTGCATATCACACACATCTTGTTAAGTTGAACCGTTTCTGTTGTGTTCCCTAATCAAAAATTGTTCATCCGAGTTAACCGTATGCCGTATATCACACACACATTGATATGGCTGCCCGTTTCTGTTGTTCTACCTCATCGCAAACAGTTCGAATGAATTAACCGTGTGTCCTACATCGCACACACATTGTTATGGCTGCCCGTTTCTGTTGTTCTGCCTCATCGCAGATAGTTTGAATGGATTAACCGTATGCCCTGCATCGCACACGCAACTGAAATCTTAACCATGTTTGATGCAGTCACCATCGCAAACATTTTGCACCTTTTTGATGGGTTTTTTACACCAGCATTTGTGATTATTGCATCGCACACAGTTTCGGCAAAGGGTCTCTGAATCGTAGTGTCGCGTTTGCAGTCTCCTACAGTAGTGCAGTGACCAGTACTTCTGTAATGGTGCTAGCACTAGCTCTGCTAACCACAGGAGGGAGCGGATCATCGATGATCACCATGTTGCCAGGGAAAGCATCAGCGGACGCCCCGTCAGAGTCGATGAGCATCTCGACGGGCGGGTCGGTGGAGTCGACGGACTCCAGGTCGGAGGCGGGCTCGTTGGCGATGCAGAGCTTGCCGAGGAGGTCGGCGAGGTAGCTCTCGGAGCTGGCCGCTCCGACATCAGGCGCGGGCTCGTCGGAGAGGCTGATCCCACCTGTGAGATCAGCCAGGCAACTTGCGGCGCAAGCAGCTTCCACGTCGCGAAGCGCGTCGACGCAAATGCCATCAGGTATGTCGGGCTGGCTGCGCTTGCCAGGAAGGAAGAGGACTCCTGTCCAGAATGTGTTTCCAGCCGACGGTGCACTTAACCCCATGGTGGGCGCCAAATGTCGGGGATATCTAGCGACATATGCTAGGGGCGGCTTATCATGGATGGGGACAGGAGTACGTCGTCGGGCCCTGGAAGCGTGAGTGAGCGAGATCTCGAACGCCTACGAGTCTTACCTAGGTTCGGGGCTCTTCATGGAGATAACACCGCTAGTCCTGCTCTACGGGGTCTCCGCATGATGACTATCATCAATAAGGTAGCTACAAGGTTGCTCCTCGAGCTATTCGGCTTGAGGAGGAAGAAGGGCAAGGCTAGCTCTATCTCCTCTCTCTATGTGTGTGTATGTTGGCTAGGGTTCTGAACCCTTTGGATGGGTGAGCCAGGGGGGTTTATATAGGCCTACCCCCTAGGGGTACAATGGTAATCCATCTGGGTGTAGGACCCGGATGTCAGTGTCTCTAGGCGCCAGCTTCTCCACCGGCTGCTGGGGACCACCGCTTGGTAGGTCACACTGGCTGCCGTGAACTCGGCCGACATGTGGGCCCGCCGTCTGCAGGCCATGCTAACTGCCCTTTACTGTAGCCTTGCCTTTGGCGATGAAAGCCTCATCGAGGGACGTACAACTACAGTCCCACCGCCTGGTGGGCGCTTACTGTAGCCACTCCCCGTCTCATCAGATTAATGGCGCGCATACTCCGATGAAAGGGGGCCGTTTGCTAGAGGTCGGCCCATCCTCATGGCGGACTGCTAGGGTGCGCTGTCTTCTAGCAGCTCGTGGACAGGTAGGGCCCTCTGGCTATGGGCCGTACCAATGGCACATCGTGGAAGCCTGGCCCTAAGTGATATAGGTCACGTCATGAGTCACGTGGCTACGGTGCGGCATCGGTCAAAGGGTGTCCGCTTGGTACACCCGCACTGTTGCCACGCTCTTCCGAGATTCGGGGGTGGCAGACGACCATGTAGCCACGCCATGTCTTGTCATAGTAAATGGGTGCAAACTTTGAGAGAGCGCGGGGCCGCCTGCTAGCCGCCAGCTTCCTGGAGCCGTCTGTTGGGAGCATGTCGTCTTCTAGCAGCCGGCCCCCTGGACCAGCCAGCCCAAGGAGTCAGTCGTTCATCCGGAAGGTGTCAAGGGCGCAACTAGCCCCGATGTCTTGAAATACTATGGGGTGCTGATGAGGCTACCCATGGTCAATCCCTCTCACAAAGATCAACTCCCTGCTGAGTCAAGTGATTATAATACCCAGACATTTTGAGTATGTGTTCACTGACAGAAATGTTCTCCTCCATCTTCCAGCTATAGAACTTGTTGGAGACTTCATATCTCTCAACCCGGGCATTTACTTGAAATATTAACTTCAACTCTTGAAACATCTCATATGCTCCATGACGTTTAAAATGTCTTTGAAGTCCCGGTTATAAGCCATAAAGCATGGCACACTAAACTATAGAGTAGTCATCAAATCGAGCTTGGCAGCCGTTCATAACATCAGCTTCAGCTCCTGCAGCAGGCCTTTCACCTAGCGGTGCATCAATGACATAATTCTTCTGTGCAACAATGAGGATAATCCTCAAGTTATAGACCCAGTCCATGTATTTGCTACCATCATCTTTCAACTTAGCTTTCTCTAGGAATGCATTAAAATTCAGGGGAACGGT
Source organism: Triticum aestivum (assembly GCF_018294505.1). NCBI lineage: Eukaryota > Viridiplantae > Streptophyta > Magnoliopsida > Poales > Poaceae > Triticum > Triticum aestivum. Next base: position 115,099,466 of record NC_057803.1, read on the forward strand.
AGCTCGGGCCATTGATCTACAACATAGATATGCAAAACTATAAGACTGAGTTCATGATAAATTAAGTTCAATTAATCAAATACTAATGAACTCCTACTTAAATAAACATCCCTCAAGTGATCTAAGTGATACGTGATCCAAATCAACTAACCCATGTCCGATCATCGCGTGAGATGGGGTAGTCATCAATGGTGAACATCTCTATGTTGATCATATCTACTATATGACTCACGTTCGACCTTTCGGTCTCTAGTGTTCCGAGACCATGTCTGTACATGCTAGGCTCGTCAAGTTTAACACAAGTATTCTGCATGTGCAAAAGTGTCTTACACCCGTTGTATGTGAAAGTAGAGTCTATCACACTCGATCATCACGTGGTGTCTCGAAACGACGAACTGTAGCAACAGTGCATACTCTGGGAGAACACTTTTATCTTGAAATTAAGTGAAGGAATCATCTTATAATGCTACCACCGTTCTAAGCAAAATAAGATGCATAAAAGATAAACATCACATGCAATCAAAATATGTGACATGGTATGGCCATGATCATCTTATGCTTTTGATCTCCATCTCCAAAGCAACGTCTTGATCTCCATCGTCACCGGCTTGACACCTTGGTCTCCATCGTAGCATCATTCTGTTGAGGTCGTCAGGCCAACTATTGCTTCTACGACTATCGCTAACGCATACTGATAAAGTAAAGCAATTACATGGCACTTGCACTTCATGCAATAAAGAGACAACCCTAAGGCTCCTGCCAGTTGTTGATATTATAAAACATGATCATCTCATACATCACATATATCACATCATATCTTGACCATATCACATTACAACATTCCCTGCAAAAAAAAGTTAGACGTCATCTACTTTGTTGTTGCAAGTTTTACGTGGCTGCTACGGGCTTCTAGCAAGAACCATTCTTACCTACGCAAAAACCACAACGGTGTTTCATCAACTTTGTTGTTTTAACCTTCTACAAGGACCGGCCATAGTAAAATTCAATTCAACTAAAGTAGGAGAAACAAACACCCGCCAGCCACCTTTATGCAAAACCAGTTGCATGTCTGTCAGTGGAACCGATCTCATGTGCATGGACATGTAAGGTTGGTCCGGGCCACTTCATCCCACAATACCGCCGAATCAAAATAAGACGTTGGTGTCGGCGTTCTGGGAATGGGGGTCCCCAGACTTGCCTGCCTGCGGCGTGGCTCAAAGGGGGCCCAGCACGGCCCGTCTTCATCAACACAGACCCAAGACCCTCGCGAGGGGCCAAGCCTCGCGGGGCGGACGACACGGAGCTTCCTCAGGCACGGCTTCATCAGGCTGGCTCGCGAGGAGGCAGAGAGATCAAGGCGGGGTACCTCACGAGGTGCCCGTGACGCAAGCCATGACGACCAAGGGTGCCAGGCGGGCGCCAATCGTGCAGTGTCCTCCTTTCCTCTTTGGTGCAAAGGGAGCAAGCGCAAGCGAGAGCATCAAGCAAAGGCACCGTTTTGGTGCAACGAGACCAAGACCAGTCCAACGGCAGGGAGGAAGTCATTGTGGATCCCAAGCCAGCGTCACCACCAGAGCCTTTAGCAGGCGAGGACCAACTTTAGTCAGGATAAGTGTACCAGATGTTCCCCTTCAAAATGGCCAATTATTGGCGCCCTTCCCGCTTAATATTTGGGAAGAGGCCCAGGGCCTTTGCCTATAAATAGGACTAGCCACCCACAGAGTAGGGAGAGATCAGATGGGAGATCGGATCGAAATCAGAGAGAGAATCAAGAAGACAGAGAGAGAGAAGGGTGACTGAACTCCAGGCAGGCAACCCAGATCCATGGGCGGCGTGGCCCGCCCGCGCAGAGCCGCTCGCCTCGGGCGACCCCGTGCCCCAGGCAGCTCGCGGTCCGCAGGGCGCTGCGGGCCGCGGGCGACGCGGACAAGCTTCGACAGCTCTCACACCGCGGCAGGCGCGGTCGGCAGCAAGGGCCTCCAATCATGCCACGACCAGGACACCGTACACCCGCCGGGAGCAGGCGAACTCGAGGGCCACACTCACGGTGGCCCGAGAGCTGCTGCAGTGCAGGCTGCTGGAGGGCGGCCGTGACGTGCTGCTGGAGCGGGTGGCAGAGCTCCTGGGCTTCGCCGCCTCGAGGGCTCACCCCTTCTACACCCAGCTCCCATCTCAAGCCCAGGGCGGCCCGTGCGGGGGCTCCACGCGCGCCCGCGGGCTCCAAGGCCACCCCAACACCGGCGAAGCTGTTGGCACCAGACCGGCGGCGGCGCTGCCCCCGCTCCCGGTCCGCGAAGAAGAAGGACTCGACGCGACCCGCGGCCCCAGTGGATAGCCGCGCTACCACCCCACGGTGGGCGCGTCAAGCAGGACTGCGTGGCACGCGGAGCACTACGGCGTGGCCTTCGGGATGATGGCGCCAGAAGAATACGTGCCCCTCATGATGGACCAAGGACACCCTCATGAGGGCGAACAAGGCTCGCTCCTCAGCCCGAGCTGGGGGGACGAGGCGCCAGAAGCTGAGCCCTTCCAGGAGCCCCGGGACGGTCCCACTAGCCACGCTGGAGGCAACGATTATCGGGTACCGCTAATTCCTCAGGAGCAGGCATGCGCTAATCATGGATCGCAGGAGGTGCAGGTCACCACAGCGAGCAGCTGCCCTGCTCCCATAGTCTCCTACCCCTCGGGAGGAGGGCGCAGGGGGCTGCAGGAGAGGGGCCGAGATCCGACATCACCACCGCGGCGTTCGGAGCAAGGTGTTCTCAGGAGGTAGGCCCTGTGCTGGGAAGGTGCCTCAGGGCCTGCCCCTGGCGGAGGACCCGTGGTCGTCGGGGGAACCGCTGGCGACCGCTCTACCCCATCGGCGGCGTCCTGGTTTTCGGTCATCGTTGATGGCACTAGAGTGTGGCGCAAGGCGGGGCCCTCGTCTGGCGATATGAAGCAAGGCCGGTACCTGTGAAGAAGGCCCAGTGCCTGTGAAGCTCGCCGCCCCGTGACACTCTCACATAATAATGAGTGGGGTTGTACACGCCCCGGAGTCTCAGGGGTGCCGGCCTCAGGCCCTGGGGCTCCCTCCCACGCCCAGTGGCAGCACTTAGCTCCGCGCTGGTGGGAAGACGTCCAAGACTAGATTAGGTGCCGGACGCGGCCTTTTGTCTGCTTTCATTGCTTTTCCCTTTGGTTGTCACTTTCCCCCGCTGGATTCAAGTTGGATTCAAATTTGAGATTTGCGTGTGTTTGGGGAAGGGGTGCTTAGTCTCGTTCGAGCAATTTCTCGCGTTTTGATTACCACTTCGCCTCAGCTGCCTCCCCTCGTGAGCCCCTCGCGAGCCGGGTCAGGCCCAGACTGCCGCCGCCGCATCCTCTCAGGAGGGTTTTTACTGCAGATCCTACGGATTCGATCAGGGAACACTCGGGACACCACAACCTCCCACAGGCTACCTCAGGGCCCGCATGGGACAAAGGTAAATTAGCCGACCAGCGCGTCGCTTAAGCCAACCACTTGGCGCGGGCGCAAGGGCAATGTAACGTCTACTAATACGATGAACACAAGTTTTACATGAGGGGCTCCCCCTCTAAAATGCTCTCACAGCCATCAGGCCAAAACCTGAGTTCTATTCATGCAGGGTAAGGAAGCAGGAACGATGCACAATCAGTCGGATAAATCCCCCAATGCGTCCTCAGGAGCACCACCCAAACCATTGCTGGCGTCGCTGGACTCGCCATCGTTGTCTGCGTCGCCGCCAGCGGCGGCAGGGCCGTTCACCACACCGCCCTCGTCGGCAGCCACGATCACGCCGTCGTTGTCTGAAGCGAAGGCCCTGACAAGAGCATCCACATTGTCTTCCACCCAGTGCGCCAGGTCGTCTCGGACGGCCTGGGGGACTGGGGCGATGGCGGCGTCGAAATCGAAGTGGGGATCCATGTTCCGGAGATGGCTGAAGACGCGAGAAAAGGCGCGCCCGAGCAGGGCACGGCTCCTCTCTTCCACCAACCTGTCAGCCCTGACCGACCGCGCCTCCAGCTGCGTCACCATGTCGGTGAAGAACTGAAGGTTGCCGGCGTAGTTGACTGCGTGCGGCTCGCCAATAGCCGCCTCGCAGATGTTGCCCAAGGCTGTGTTGGCTCTCTCCCGGAGCGTGGTGAGCATGGGGCCGTGCTCATGCTCCAGGATCCGCCGCTGACGTATCTCGTCCGCATTCTGGCGTGCGACGACCTCAGCCTCCTCCACCCGCTGGCAAAGAAGGAGCACCTCAGCCTGGGAGGTGGTTGACTCCCCTTGCGCTACCTCAAGGGCGGCCCGAAAAGCATCGGCCCGCTGCGTCGCTTCCTCCAGCTTGGCCCTCAAGGCAACAGTCCTACCTTCAGCCTTGGTCCGGATCAACCCCAGCCTCTCCTCGAACTCGTGTTTGAGGTTCAAGCGCGCCATCGCCACCCGACGTCCGACCTCCTCCAGGACACGGGCTTCCCGTGCAGCGACGTCATCTTCCGCCTGCGTCACCAAGCGCTCCCTCGTTTCCAGACGCTCGTACTCGCGGGTACGTTCGGCGGCTTCCAGCGTCAGCACCTCCTCACGCTTCTGGAGCTCTGCTGGGTCGCCAGAGGCCACCTTCATCGACGCGAGGGCTGCCTCGCGCAGCTCCACTTGCTCCTCCAGTGAGTGGCACCAGGCTAGGAGCTCCCGAGCCCGCTCCTCCGCCGTGTCTCGTCGTCGGTCAGCTTCCCGGGCCTCCTCAGCGGCCCAAGATCGGGCCTCCCGAGAGGCCACCAGTGACGCCTTGGCCTCCGCATCATCAAGATCGCATTGATGACGCGCAAGAGCGATGGCGCCCTCCAGCTCACGCCTCTCTGCAGCCAGGCGTAGGCCCTCGGCCTCAAGGCGCGCATCTTCATCAGCAAGCTCCTCACCAAGCAGGCTCACCGCGTCAGCCGCCCTTCGAAGGAATCCTTGGCGAAGAGCGCGACGCTCCCGGGCACGCTCGAGCACGTCTTCCACACCATCATCTGCCCCAAGAAAGCGTCGAGGGCCACAAATCAGCACTCCCCCTCCGGGCAGGGGGCTGGGGGCTAGCACCCTCGTGACGGCCGGGCATGCCGCGCTAGAAGCCCGGCCTGGAGCCAGCCCATCCCCAGATGAAGAGCACAGGGAGTGCCTCAGCCAATCGCAGTTCATGACCAGGCGAGAAGCCCACGGCAGGCTGGCTATGCCACGAGAAGGCCCGCGAAGGAGGATCGCGAGGTGCGCAGGGCCACGATGCACCTCAGGACGGTTTGCCTCTCCGAACGCCCTCACCACAAGGGCTCTGCTGCTCGGAGCGCTTGAGGACAGTGGAGGGGGCGAAGCCAAGGGGGACGGCACCTTAGCCTTCTCCGCGAGCTCGGCTGGAAGGGGCCTGCGGAGCGAGGATCAGTAAAAGCAACAGAAAGATCGGGAGCTGGGAAAGGAGAAGGCTTACTCATCAGTGGCGAAGTACTTCCTACGCTTCAGCAGGCGACAAGGGTAATTGTCGCCCAGGGCCTCCCTTCTCTTCCAGAGGGCCTCAAAGTCCACGCGGAAGCAGCCCAAGAGTTGAGCGCAGGGATCAACCTGCGACGAAGACGGAGCGTCAAGGCGATCCGTGTCAGGGGCGCCTGCCTGATGCGCGTTGCCAATCGCCTCGTCAAGAGAAGCGGCTGGAGCCTCAGGGGCCTCAGTCGCAGGCGCTGAGGGCAGCAGCTTGCCACCCTCAGCCTCAGCGGCACGGGCCCCAAGAGCTACTCCCTCATGAGCATCGCCCGGCGCTGTCACCCCGCGGGGAGCCCCCTCGGCCTCTGGCGCCTCATGCCTCCCTGCTCCGCCACTTGAGGAAGAGTCGCCTTGGCCGACTGGAAGGGCAGTCACCATCACTGGGTTCTCGCGAGGCCCCTGGAGGCTAGTGGGGCGCGGCCCTCACTCATCAAAGATAGGCATCTGATTCACAAAATCACCCCTGTTCTGGCAGAGGTACAGCAAGGCCCCTCCCTGCTGGATGCTGCCAGGGTTGGGGTCCCTAGTCAGGATTAAGAGCACTGTCGTCAACACTTTAGGCGTCAGGTCCTCTTCCTGGAGCCTCATACAATCATCACGCCCGCTGAAGGCCCACATCCGGCGGGAGTGGCGTTGGAGAGGAGCAATGCGGCGAAGCAGGAACTCCTTCACCACCTTGGGCGCTGTCATGCCAAGCGACCTCAAGAACGCGAAGCGGTGCCAGATGAAGACGAGCCGGGGGCTCTCAAGCGTCTCCTGGCCCCAGCCCGAATTGGGGACAGCAGGCGAAGTTGGCTCCGATAGCAGGGGGCTGGGCACCCCTACATCCACATACAGCCACCGCTCGCGGAACCCAGCCGCAGACGGAGGGAGCCTGAAGTCAATCCCTGAGGCTGCTGTCTCAGACGCGGCAGCGAAGCTCACGCATGCCGAGCATTGGGTAGGGTCGACAAGACGTAGAGAGAAGAAGTGGCGTAGCAAGACAACCGAAGGAAGGATGCCCATCATTGCCTCACAAACAAAGGCGAAGACCGAAAGAAGGGTGATGGATTTAGGACCTAGATGCATCATGTGGATCTAATAGTGGGAAAGCACGGAATTGAAGAAATCAGAAAAGGGGGGAACCAGACCCGCCTACAGGGCGTCGGCAAAATACTGGACCTCGGTGACTATCCTGTCGATGGAAAAGTGGGACGCGGGCCAGGCCGTCGTCCTCCCGCATTCGTTGAAGATAGTGGCCAGAGCCGAGCTGACCTTGCCCAAGCCCTCGGCAGGGGCCGCCAATGGCGGTGAGCAAGGCGGAGGCATGGGTTTCTTCCCTCTTCCCTAAGGTTCGAGATTGGGTTGAAAACAGAAGCTGGAGTTCGAGCGGAGGAAGGACAAAGGGCACTCGAGCAACAGAAAGGGGAGCGGCTGTGTACGACTACGAGTCCGCCTAGCATGGCGCAAAATAAGGGGGCGTGGGGGAACAGTGCCACCCACGTCCAATCAACCGCCACGTGGCGCCCAAGGCCGCAGGCTGTTAGGGCCCACGGCGCTTCGCTCTTGCCCTTTTGCCTCCCTGCACGGCCAAGTCCGGGCGCGCCTTGGGCCCGGGGGCTACTGTTTGCGTTCTGGGAACGGGGATCCCCAGACTTGCCTGCCTGCGGCCTGCGGCGTGGCTCAAAGGGGGCCCAGCACGGCCCGTCTTCATCAACACAGACCCAAGACCCTCGTGAGGGGCCAAGCCTCGCGGGGCGGACGACACGGAGCTTCCTCAGGCACGGCCTCATCAGGCTAGCTCACGAGGAGGTGGAGAGATCAAGGCGGGATACCTCACGAGGTGCCTGTGATGCAAGCCATGACGACCAAGGGTGCCAGGCGGGCGCCAGCCGCACAGTGTCCTCCTTTCCTCTTTGGTGCAAAGGGAGCAAGCGCAGGCGAGAGCATCAAGCGGGTGCAACGAGACCAAGACCAGTCCAACGGTAGGGAGGAAGTCATTGTGGAGCCCAAGCCAGCGTCACCACCAGAGCCTTTGGCAGGCGAGGACCAACTTTAGTCAGGATAAGTGTACCAGATGTTCCCCTTCAAAATGGCCAATTGTTGGCGCCCTTCCCGCTCAATATTTGGGAAGAGGCCCAGGGCCTTTGCCTATAAATAGGACTAGCCACCCACAGAGTAGGGAGAGATCAGATGGGAGATCGGATCGAAATCAGAGAGAGAATCGAGAAGAGAGAGAGAAGGGTGACAGAACTCCTCCTAGAAGTTCATCCCCCCAGCCAAGAACAGACCCTCGCGAGGCTGTTCTTCCTTGTATTGCTCATCATCATCAGCCCAAGAGGCAATCCACCATACCACACACTGGAGTAGGGTATTACACCACAACGGTGGCCCGAACCAGTATAAACCCTGTGTCTCTTGTGCTGTTCTTTCCATAGCTTAGATCTTAGCGAGCCGGAGGGGTGCAGGTAGGTAGAAGGCGAAATCTCCGCGCGCACCCCAGTGTTCGAACCTCAAGGGTCAGCCGGAACCTGAAATCTGACAGTTGGTGGTAAGCAGTATGACTATCACCGCCCACAACTCTTTGTGTTCTACTCGTGCATATCATCTACGCATAGACCTGGCTCTGATACCACTGTTTGGAAACGTTGCATGGAAAACAATTTTTTTTCTATGCATACACAAGATCTATCCATGGAGATGCATAGCAACGAGAGGGGGAGAGTGTGTCTATGTACCCTTGTAGACCATAAGCGGAAGTGTTTAAACAACATGGTTGATGTAGTCGAACTTCTTCGTGCTCCAACCAATCAAGTACCGAATGCATGGCACCTCCGCGTTCTGCACAAGTTCAGTTCGCTGACGTCCTATGCCTTCTTGATCCAGCAAGACAACGAGGTAGTAGATGAGTTCCGACAACACGACAACATGGTGACGGTGATGATGAAGTTGTCTCCGCAGGGCTTCGCCTAAGCACTACGAAAATATGACCGGGGTGTAAACAGTGGAAGGGGGCGCCGCACATGGCTAAGGGATTGATGTGCTTATGCTAGGCTCCCCCTTCACACATATATATAGGTGGGGGAGGAGGGAGCAGCCAGGAGGGCGCCCCAAGTAGGTTGCATCCTACTTGGGGTCCTCCCCAAGTGGCGCCCCCCTTTTCCTTATTTGACAAAGAAGAAAGGAAAGGGGGAAGAGAGAAGGAAGGGGAGGCCGAATCCTCCCCCTTTCCTTCCCCACATGGGCGGCTGCCATGGGGGCGCGCCAGCCTCTTGTGGGCTGGGGTGCTCCCCTCTTGTGGCCCAATAGACCCAATACTCTCCCGGGGGTGACCGGTACCCCCTCCGGTACTCCGATGACTATCTGGTTTTCTCCAAAACACTTCCGGTGTACGAATACCATCATACTATATATCAATATTTACCTCTTGACCATTTCGAGACTCCTCGTCATGTCCGTAATCACATCTGGGACTCTGAACAACATTCGGTCACTGAGGGAGTCCTGGATTAGGGGGTATCCAGACAGCGGGATTATATCCTTTGGCCGGACTGTTGGACTATGAAGATACAACATTGAAGACTTCGTCCCGTGTCCGGATGGGACTCTCCTTGGCGTGGAAGGCAATCTTGGTAATACGGCTATGTAGATCTCCTTCCTTGTAACCGACTCTATGTAACCCTAGCCCCATCCGGTGTCTATACAAATCGGAGGGTTTAGTCCGTAGGACTAACAACAACAATCATACCATAGGCTAGCTTCTAGGGTTTAGCCTCTTTGATCTCGTGGTAGATCAACTCTTGTAATACTCATTTCATCAAGATCAATCAAGCAGGAGTAGGGTTTTACCTCCATCGAGAGGGCCATAACCTGGGTAAAAACATTGTGCCCCCCGTCTCCTGTTACCATCCGCCTAGACGCATAGTTCGGGACCCCCTACCCGAGATCCGCCAGTTTTGACACCGACATTGGTGCTTTCATTGAGAGTTCCTCTTTGTCTTCATCGTTAGGCTGGATGGCTCCTTCAATCATCGATAGCGATGTAGTCCGGGGAAAGACTTTTCTCCTCGGACAGATCTTTGTATCCGGCGGCTCCGCACTGCGGGCCAACTCGCTTGGCCATCTGGAGCAGATCGAGAGTTACGCCCCTGGACACCAGGTCAGGTTTGGAAGCTTAAACTACACGGCCGACATCCGCGGAGACTTGATCTTCGACGGATTCGAGCCCCTGCCGAGTGCGCCGCACGGTCACGATGAGCTTGATTTAGCTCTACCATCGGAAAGTGTTCAGGAGACCGCACCGGTAACCGCTTCGACCCTCAAATCGGAGCCAATTGCACCATCCATGGACGGGTGGATAGACCCCGCCACGGAGGCCGCATTCTCAGCAGCGATCGAGCCGAGTATCGACCTTACCCTTCACGAGAGCCGTGACGCCAAACTGGCGGATTCTTCCACAGCCACGGACTCCGAACCGCCTGCGCCCGTGCCTATCGAATCCGACTAGGCGCCGATCATGGAGTTCACCTCTGCGGATATCTTTCAGCACTCACCCTTCGGCGACATACTGAACTCATTAAGGTTTCTCTCCTTGTCAGGAGAGTCCTGGCCGAACTATGTCCGACAGGATTGGGATGCGGATGACGAAGAAATTTGCCGCCCACCCACCACCCACTTAGTAGCCACTGTCGACAATTTGACCGACATGCTCGACTTCGACTCCGAAGACATCGATGGTATGGACGACGATGCAGGAGACGAACAAGAACCACTGCCCACAAGGCACTGGATAGCCACCTCATCATATGATATATATATATGGTGGACACACCCAAAGAAGGCAATGGCGACGGGACAATGGAGGATGACCCCTCCAAGAAGCAACCCAAGCGCCGACGTCAGTGTCGCCGCTCTAAGTCTCACCAAGGCAAAAGCGGTGATACCGGCACAGGAGATAATAGCACTCCGGACAGTGCCGAAGATGACAACAATCCCCTCCAGCAAGATTTAGAGCAGGAGGATGGAGAAGCCAACCCTCCCAAGAGAGCGGCAGATGGAGAGGCAGAGGATGATAATTACATGCCTCCCTCCGAAGACGAGGCAAGCCTCGACAATGACGAATTTGTCATGCCTGAGGATCCCGTCGAGCAAGAGCGCTTCAAGCGCCGGCTTATAGCCACGGCAAATAGCCTTAAGAAAAAGCAACAACAGCTTCGAGCTGATGAAGATTTGCTAGCTGACAGATGGACTGAAGTCCTTGCGGCCAAGGAATATGAACTCGAATGCCCCTCCAAGAGTTACCCAAAGCGCAGGTTGCTACCCCGACTGGAGGGGGAAGCATTAAAACCTACATCTCCAGCGTATGACGCGGCTGATCGCCCACCTCGTGGCCGCGACAGAGAGGCATTTCAGCCTAAAGCTCAACCCGCACCCCGACGCCACTCAAATAAAAATGTCAAGGCACGGTGAAACATGCTAGACCTGCGAGACGTATTGGAGGACAAAGCAAAACACGCAAGATCGATCTACGGATCACGAGGGCGCGCCACTATGCGAGACGGTAACCATCACGCCAAATACAGTAAAAGTAAATCCGGCCGGGCCAAACACAGCGGACAAGTCTCATTTGAGCTGTGTCGCGATATAGCCCAATACAGAGGCGCCGCACACCCCCTATGCTTCACAGACGAAGTAATGGATCACCAAATCCCAGAGGGTTTCAAACCCGTAAATATCGAATCATACGGCGGTACAACAGATCATGCGGTATGGATCGAGGACTTCCTCCTACGCATCCACATGGCCCGCGGTGACGATCTACACGCCATCAAATACCTCCCACTCAAACTTAAAGGACCAGCTCAGCATTGGCTTAACAGCCTGCCAGCAGAATCCATTAGCTGTTGGGAAGATCTGGAAGCCGCATTCCTCGACAACTTCCAGGGCACTTATGTGCGACCACCATATGTCGATGACTTGAGCCACATAATTCAGCAGCCACAGGAATCGGCCAGGCAATTCTGGACACAGTTCCTGACAAAGAAAAATCAAATTGTCGACTGTCCGGATGCAGAGGCCCTAGCAACTTTTAAGCACAACATCCGCGACGAGTGGCTCGCCTGGCACCTTGGCCAGGAAAAGCCGAAATCTATGGCAGCCCTCATGATACTCATGACCCGCTTTTGCGCGGGAGAGGAAAGCTGGCTGGCTCGAAGCAATAACATATCAAAGAACCATGGTACTTCGGATATGAAGGATAGCAATGGCAGGTCATGTCGCAACAAACACAAGCGCTGCATCAACAGCGATAATACCGAGGATACGACAGTTAATGCCGGATTCAGAGGCTCTAAACCCGGTCAACGGAAAAAGCCATTCAAAAGAAGCACTCCGGGACCGTCCAGTATGGACCGTATACTCGATCGCTCGTGTCAAATACACGGCACCCCCGACAAGCCAGCCAACCACACCAACAGGGAATGTTGGGTGTTCAAGCAGGCCGGCAAGTTAAATGTTGAAAACAAAGATAAGGGGTTACATAGCGATGACGAGGAGGAGCCCCGGCCGCCGAACACCAGAGGACAGAAGAGGTTCCCCCCACAAGTGCGGACGGTGAACATGATATACGCAACCCACATCCCCAAGAGGGAGCGGAAGCATGCGCTAAGGGATGTATACGCGTTGGAGCCAGTCGCCCCAAAGTTCAACCCATGGTCCTCCTGTCCGATCACCTTCGATCGCAGGGACCATCCCACTAGTATCCGTCATGGCAGATTCGCCGCACTGGTCCTAGACCCAATCATCGACGGATTTCACCTCACTCGAGTCCTTATGGACGGCGGCAGCAGCCTGAACCTACTTTATTAGGACACCGTGCGCAAAATGGGTATAGATCCCTCAAGGATCAAACCCACAAAAACGACCTTCAAAGGCATCATACCAGGTGTAGAGGCCCATTGCACAAGCTCGGTCACACTGGAAATGGTCTTCGGATCCCCGAATAACTTCCGAAACGAGGAGTTAATCTTCGATTTAGTCCCGTTCCGTAGTGGCTATCATGTACTGCTTGGGCGAACTGCATTTGCGAGATTCAATGCGGTACCGCATTATGCATACCTCAAGCTCAAGATGCCAGGACCTCGGGGGTCATCACAGTCAATGGAAACACAGAGCGCTCTCTCCGCACGGAGGAGCACACTACGGCCCTCGCAGTAGAAGCACAAAGCAGCCTCTTCACGCAATCCACCAGTTCGGTTATTAAACACCCGGACACCGTCAAGCGCGCCCAGAGTAATCTGCAACAAGACTGCCTGGCATGTTCCGAGCTCGCATAGCAATGCGGCCCCCACCCCAGTCCCAGCCAAATGGCAAAATCCGTGCCACGCGTACTTAATTACGCATTGAAAATACCATGGGCATAGGTGGGGGCATGACTACGGCACGCCCCAAAATGCGGATCAACCGCACTAGGGGCTTCCCGCTTTGTTATTTTTTCTCTCTTTCAGGACTTTACTCTCTGGAAACCCCGTCCGGCAGTATGATTGCTGGACACACGATACAACAACCAAGGAGGCAGAAAGCTACGTCGCACCATGGAACTCCCAGGTGGTCTCTGATAACGAGTGAAATACCTGCTTTAAATACCATTCCTCAGCTTGCCCTTGGAGGGGACATGTCAAATAGTCCTAATTTTTGCTTATCGCACTACTTGTATCATTCTGCTTCGACGCACCTTTTTGAATAAACAATGCATAGCACTAGACTATTACCGCATTCTCTATTCTTATATATATATATATATATATATATATATATATATATGTTCATTCATGACATTCAGCACCCGTACACTCTGGTACGGCCAATACGACAGGGGCTTAAGCATACCCCATAATATGGCGTGAGAAGTCCGAACACTTTCGACAGTGCAGCACCCCGAACTTATAGCATTATATGCATTAGCTCCGAATCATAGCTTGGGTCAATAGTTGGGTTTGCCCGACTCCCATGTTTTGGTACCTTACGTTCCGCTATATCGGCTAAGGTAGCACTGGGAGAACTACTGCGATTGTGCCCCAGTTCATCTGGGCAAGCACCTCAGTAGAGAAAGCTAAAACTGACTGTCATGATAAGGCGAGAGTTGGTCGCTGTTCGAGAGGTCTCGAGTCCCTAAAGACTTATGCCGCTTAGGGCGAGGAGTCGGCTTTGTCCGGCTTAGGCGTGTATAGCGCCCCCGAATTCGGCCTTCCGAATACTCGGGGCTTCGCCAAAATTTAAAATTGTAGACTTCTATGGCTAAGTAAGAGTGATAAAGCATTATAGTTCGATTGCCCTATTCGTTGTGCTGAGCACCTCCCTCGAAGGACCCAACAATGGGAAAAGAGTGCTCAGATTTATCCCGAACACCCCAGCACTCGTGGCATGGGGGCAGAAGTCGACGACTGGCCATCTCTCAGATTTGATAAACAGCCGCACAGAAGGTAATATTTTAAATTCAAACAAGCGTTGCATAGCACACATGAACAAGTTTTCATAATACAAGATCACACGAGCAAGTTCATTCAGAAATTACATCCTTCGCACACTCGTCCGCCACAAGACAGGCACCCTTCAGGACACCCTCATAATACATTTTAGGGTGGCGATGCTCCTTGCCCTGCGGCGGCCCCTCCTTCACCAGCTTCTCGGTGTCCATCTTGGCCCAGTGCACCTTCGCACGGGCAAAAGCCTGGCGTGCACCTTCGATGCAGACAGACCGCTTTATGACTTCCAGCCGTGGGCAGGCATCCACAAGCTGCCTCACCAGGCCGAAGTAGCTGTTGGGAAGGGAGTTGTTAGGCCACATCCAAACTATAAGGCCCCTCATGGCCTGTTCGGCCGCCTTGTGCAGCTCGACCAGTTGCTTCAGCTAGTCGCTCACATGCATCGGGTGTTCGGTCCCAGTATACTAAGACCAGAACAACTTCTCCGTAGAGCTTCCCTCCTCGGCCCGGTAGTACTTTGCGGCATCTGACACGCTGCGAGGCAAATCTGCGAATGCTCCTGGAGAGCTCCGGACTCGGGTAAGTAACAAGTAATTTACTTTCACATGCTTGCTTTTCATAATGAATGCCTTACCCGCCGCTATCTTCCTCATCGCCTTAATTTCCTGGAGGGCCTTTTGGGCTTCAGCCTTGGCATGCTTTGTGCTCTCGAGGGCCGCGGCAAGCTCGGACTCTCACGTCTTCGAGTCAAGCTCCAAAGTCTCGTGCTTCTTCACGAGAGCCTGGAGCTCTTGCTGCACCTCGCCCACCCGTGCCTCTTGTTTCTCCCGCTCGGTGTGCTCCTCGGCCGCTTTGTTTTCGGCCTCGGACATCGCTCGCTTCAGGGTGCCACTTCGGTCGTGGCCCTTGGCACATCCATGATGATCCTATGATTTTGCAACCACCTCTTATATATATATAGACAAGGTATTACTTACCTTCGTTCTCCTCGAGCCGCCTCTTGGCAAGGCCGAGTTCTTTCTCGGACCGCTCGAGGTTCTGCTTCAGTGCGGCGACCTCCGCAGTCAGTGCGGCAGAGGTCAACAGCGAAGCCTGCATACGCATATAGACACACTTGTATTAGACTCCTGCGGATATTATTTGATCCTCTATTTGGCTTTTCTTTGTGAACACCAAACAGAGCATCAGGGGCTACTGTCTATGCGGTAATATTTTCCTATATTTTAAATACTTACCTCAAAGCCTGTTAGAAGGCTGGCACATGCTTCAGTCAGTCCGCTCTTGGTGGACTGAACCTTCTTGATCACCGCACTCATAATAGCGCGGTGCTCTTCGTCGATGGAAGTGCCATGAAGCGCTCCTAGCAGGTTGTCCGGTGCCTCTGGATAGACAGAGGTCACCGGCATGGGCGGCTTGCCCCTCTTGGCAGGGGGGCGCCTGCCAGAGTCCGGAACCACTGGAGGTTCCGGCGCGGTGTTCCGGCGCGGTGTTCGGCTGAGGGCCGAACTTGGAGCCCTTAGGAGTCTTGCTCCCTTTGCGCCTGGAGTCCGGAAGGTTGCCTTGAGGCACCTCCAGGACTACCTCCCCTCGGTTCGGTGCCCCTTGAGACAATACCTCGACATTGTCCGTAGGGCGAGGAGAGGAGGCGGTTGGAAGTGACTCGCTATTCATATCCGACGAGTCCAAGGAACCGTCCAACGAGGATACATCGATGCGGCCTCGGGACGGACTGCATAATCATATTCGAAGTTAGGAGAAGCAGTGCAATAAAAGTATGCTATGAGTTACTCTGGTATCCGAATACTTACTACTTCGCCAGGGGCTTGGCCCTGAGTAACCACTCGTCTTCGCTGTCGGCGGCGGTGGTGGAACGGTCCGGAAGGAGAGTCCTTCCCTTCTTGGACCCTCCGGCCTCCCCGGTTGGGGTGGCCTTCCTTTTCCTGTCTCCCCCGGCTGGAGGGGGAGAACCGTCATCTTCCTCCTCCTCATTTTCACGGAGGAGTGCATCTTGGAGTTATCGGACGATGAGTCTGATACCACCTGGCGCCGGGAACTCTTTCGGGTTCCCGTGGCCTTCTTCTTGATCTTCTTCTCCGGCACCTCATAAGGAGCCGGAGTCCGCATCTTCGTCAGGAGAGCGTCTGCAGGGTCTTCGGGCATAGGGGCCGGACAGTCAATCTGCTCCGATGTCTCCACCCAGTCCTATCAAAGGCATGGGAGCTCAGACCCCGCACATGGTTAAACTATGGAAAATAAATACCCTACAAGGTGTACAAAACTTACCGGATTCGCAGGGCGCGCCGCGCTTAGCCCGCGGTCCTCGGTAAGGGGAGGGGGACCTCGGCACCCTTGAACAGCACCTTCCAGACGTCCTTATGCGTCGTGTCGTAGAGCTCGCATAGAGTCTGGTGCTGGGCCGGGTCGAACTCCCATAAGTTGAAAGCCCGTCGTTGACACGGGAGGATCTGGCGGAAGAGCATGACCTGGACTATGTTGACAAGCTTGAGTTTCTTGCCTATCATGTTCCGGATACACTTCTGGAGTCCGTCCAGCTCCACCGATGAGCCCCAGGACAGGCCCTTCTCCTTCCAGGAAGTGAGCCACGTGGGGATTATGGATCGAAACTCGGGGGCCGCCACCCAGTTGGTGTCGCACGGCTCGGTGATTTAGAACCACCCCGATTGCCACCCCTTTATGGTCTCCACATAGGAGCCCTCGAGCCATGTAACATTGGGCATTTTGCCCACCATGGCTCCGCCGCATTCCGCTTGTTGGCCGTCTACTACCTTCGGTTTGACATTGAAGGTCTTTAGCCACAGGCCGAAGTGGGTCCGGATGCGGAGGAATGCCTCGCACACGATGATGAACACCGAGATGTTGAGGATGAAATTTGGAGCTAGATCATGGAAGTCTAGCCCATAATAGAACATAAGGCCGCGGACGAATGGATGGAGGGGAAACCCCAGTCCGCGGACGAAGTGGGTGAGGAAAACCACCCTTTCGTAAGGTTCCGGGGTAGGGACGATCTGCCCCGCGGCTGGCAGCCGGTGCGCAATATCCGCGGCTAAGTATCCGGCCCCGCGCATCTTTTTGATGTCTCCCTCCGTAAGGGAGGAGACATCCACTTGCCTTCCGCTCCGGACATGTTTGGAGAGGGTTGAGGAGAAGGATGTGGACTTGTGCGCTGGAGCTCAAGTGCGCTAGAATGGATAAGCAAGGAGGAAGAAGGTGTGGGTAGAAAAAGGTGAACCCTTATCCCTTTATAAGGGCAGACGAAACTATGCGCCCTCACCAGCCTGGTAAAACTCGCTTATCCCCCAAGCGCCGTAATTGATGGCGCGGTTGGGTTACCCACGTCCGTATTGATAGGAATCCCGTAATAAGGGGACACGATCTCTGCTTCGACAAGACGTGCCAAGGAAACCGCCTCGCGAAACACGCTGAGGTTGGTTGTGAAAAACGATTCGAATGGTGACCTCGCTGTGGTGTGATGTCACACTGCGGAATGCGTCGGCAGATTATATTTGTGAAAATATTATTCTCTCTAAGGTTGTATGTGGAACTTGTTTTGCAGAGCCGGACATGATCCTCGTGTTCAAAATCTTTTATGGAGTATTCGGAGGAGGAACCCGCCTTGCAATGCTGAAGACAATCTACGCGTCGGACTCATCGTCATTGAAGCCTGGTTCAGGGGCTACTGAGGGAGTCCTGGATTAGGGGGTATCCGGACAGTCGGATTATATACTTTGGCCGGACTGTTGGACTATGAAGATACAAGATTGAAGACTTCGTCCCGTGTCCGGATGAGACTCTCCTTGGCGTGGAAGGCAAGCTTGGCAATACGGATATGTAGATCCCCTTCCTTGTAACCGACTCTGTGTAACCCTAGCCCCCTCCGGGGTCTATATAAACCAGAGGGTTTAGTCCGTAGGACTAACAACAACAATCATACCATACGCTAGCTTCTAGGGTCTAGCCTCTTTGATCTCGTGGTAGATCAACTCTTGTAATACTCATGTCATCAAGATCAATCAAGTAGGAGTAGGGTTTTACCTCCATCGAGAGGGCCCGAACCTGGGTAAAAACATTGTGTCCCCCGTCTCCTGTTACCATCTGCCTAGACACACAGTTCGGGACCCCCTACCCGAGATCCGCCGGTTTTGACACCGACGGTCACCAAATCATATAACTCATATAACATTATATCGTCATCGAACGTTAAGCGTGCGGACCCTACGGGTTCGAGAACTATGTAGAAATGACCAGGACACCTCTCCGGTCAATAACCTAGCGGAACCTGGATGCCCATATTGGCTCTTACATATTCTACGAAGATCTTTATCGGTCGAACTATTGGGGATATTACTGCTAGGCATAAACCGGCCAGGAGTAGCCGGATTAACTTTATGAAGGTTAGAAGCCCATGAAGATGTAAGAATGATGGCGCTTTATGAAGGCCCAAGGCCCAAAGGCGAGTTAAGGCCTGTAGATGTAAATCGACCTTATTATGTAACTTGCATTGTAAGATAGGAAGTATAGAGACCGAACCGGACACGTTTATGATCCGGCTTCGGGACTCTGTAAACCGGCGAACGTCAACCTATGTATATAAAGGGATGACCCGGCAGCGGTTTAGGGACAAGAGACAACAACTCAAGAGCCAGTCAAAGCGGATTCGCTCCCTGGTCATCGAAACCCTAGCAATACCAATCACAACTAGACATAGGCTTTACCTTCATCGAATAGGCCGAACTAGTATAAAACTCCTCGTGTCCCCTTGTCCTATTTAACCCCTTTAAGATAACCCATTGCGATGGCTCCATGATTAAGTCCTTTCACAAGGACATCTGCCGTGACAAACCCACGACAGTTGGCGCCCACCGTGGGGCTATCGCACGATGGTTTCGAGTTCTTAAAGGGCAGCTTTGATGGATTCAAGGGATACGCTGTGGGCCGGATGACGAAGAGTCGTCGTGGCAAGCTCTACATCGACAACGCAGGATGGGGCCCCAAGGCCGATTCAATCGAATACGGGTACCGGGTCCCCTTTGGTGGGATTCACGTCTTCATCAGCAAGATTGGCGAACCGGGCCCTGAGCCGGACACCTGCACCGACATCATCGAGACGGCTCAGCATGCAAGCCCTTCCCCGGTTCAGCCCATGGCAAAGCATGTTTTCGTAGGTGTCATTCATGGAGCAGAATATGAGGATGGACCGGCATCTGATGGAGAAACCGTAGTCCGCTCCAATGACGAATCTTCTAGAGAAACCGAATCGCTCTATCAGTTGCAGGATGGCCGGATTAGTGGAGGCTCCGAGGGCAACAGTATTCCGGACACCCCTGATCTGCCAAACCGGGTCGCTATCTTCATGGCCAGTACATAGTCATCGCCCCACTCATCAACCGCCGCAGCAATGCTCTCCGGTTCAGCAACAGCCAGGCCGGCGGGGGCAAGGAGCTCTGCGCCACCTCTGGCTCAAGTTCTGTCTAACTTGTTCGACGCTTTGGCAACATTGATGGCCGCAGAGGTGGACGCAGCAGCCCGAGATCAGCACAACGCGGAGATCGCAAAGGTGAAAGATCATATAACTCAGGCTAAAGTGGGCCTAGCGGCAGAGAACGCTAGGATGGCTACAAAACGGGCCGAGGTGGAAGCTCAGGCCTACCGGCTTAGGCTGGATCAGAATGCTTCAGAGGAAGTCATGAGAAGAAGACACCGATCGCATCTCCCGCCGAGCTATGAGCCAAGAAATCTCTTCAATATGCCCGGAGCAGGAACTAGTAACCAGTCAATATTAAACCGGACGGAGGAACCAGGGACAGGAGTGCCGGTTCAGCCACACACGATGGACCTGCCTCGTCAGAACAACATCGTGCCGCAGTATGTTCCAACACCTCCCGGGCATTACTCCAACCCATTGGACAACATTGTGGATGCCGCTTCACGATTGGCAGCCCTCCCAACCGACGGCGAGTCACCAGTAGTGGTTGAGGCACGACGAGCCAGAGATCTCCTTCAAACAGCTCTAAACCAGCAGCAGGCTTATTCACACAGTCATGAGAGGATTCATTCCACCCCTCGTCCAAGCCGGAGCTACAACAGGCACGTTGAGGATGAACCAACCATGTCAAGCAGTGCACGTCGCCGTAACTCGCTGCGAGGGCACAACCCGGCCGAGGGAGGAGCTAATGTGCAGGATGTGGTGGATCATGGTCGCACACGTCGAGAGGCCAAGTTAGTAGCTCTGCACGGAGCCTGTCAAACCACGCCGTTTCACCCTACCGCTTCAGTAGATCCAGGTGTGGTATTTAGTTCCTTAGGGGTGCCGTGTCTCACCCCCGCTTTGCGTAATGTGCGACTGCCCACGGATTTCAAAGGACCTTGTAAGGTACCCAATTACACCACCGATCTGCAACCAAAGGCATGGGTTGAAAGTTACGAGATGGCAATGGAGATGTTAGATGTGGATGAAGCGGTATGTGCTAAATACTTCACCATGATGTTGGAAGGAACAGCTCGTACTTGGCTGAAGAGCTTACCAACTAACTCCATCGGATCATGGGCCGAATTGAAGCACTGGTTTATCCAGAACTTCAAAGATACTTGTAAGAAGCCCATGTCAATTGTGGATCTAGCCGCTTGTGTCCAAGAGGATGGGGAGTCCACGACCCATTGGGTAAAGCGGGTCTCAGCTATTTTGTATTCATCGGATCATATCGATGCAGATACTGCAGTGCTAACATTAGAGAGCAATTGCCGTTTTCTGCCGCTCAAACAGAAGTTAGGAACGCTCAAACATCATTGCAATGATATGTCAATGCTTATGGCCGCTTTGGTTAAATACGCCGATTCAGATAATACCAAGGACCCTGACTTAGAGGAGGAAAAACTGGGGAAAGGGAAAAAGAACGGCAACACCAAGGGTCGGTGGCATAATCCGGCAGGCCATGGGAACAATGGTAAGCGCAAGGCCGACAACAGTTTGGACTTTGTGGCTAACACCAATGCTCAGGAGAATGGTCAGCGCCGTAAGGGCAAGCAGCCCCAGAGGGGCGGAGGTTCAGGCCCCAATTTGGAGCGCCTGTTAAATCAACCCTGTCCAAAGCATGGATCAAAGGAGAAGCCAACATCGCATCTTTGGAAGGATTGTTATATCATGCGAGATTTCAAGAACTCCAATATGTTTCAGTATGATAATGGCCCGCCCGGTGATTCAGGAGGTGGTTTCCACGGGCCGGGTTACGGAGTCGGCAGCTCCGGTGCAGGATTTCAGGGCAATCAAACCGGACACGGCAATCAAGGGAACCAAGGCAACCAGGAAGGTTACAACCATCAGGGGAACCAGCAGCAGCAGTCGGGTTATCAGAGCAATCCTAAGCAGTTAAATAGTGGGCAATATCATGTCTTCACCACTAGCTTGTGTAAGCGTGATCAGAAGCTTCACAAGAGGGCAGTGAACTCTGTTGAACCAGCGGTGCCTCAGTATTTGCGCTGGTCTGAGCAACCCATTTTATGGAGTAGAGAGGATCACCCGCCCCGGGTTGACAATCCGGGTCATTTGGCCTTAGTGGTGGCCCCTCAAGTTGCGGGATATAAGTTCACTAAGGTACTCATGGATGGGGGAAGTAGTATAAACATTTTATATTACGATACCTTCCGTCGTAAGGGGTTGACAGATAAGAATCTTAAACCATCAAACACCGTTTTTCATGGTGTGGTGCCTGGTAAGTCTGCATATCCAGTGGGCAAGATAGCCTTAGAGGTGGCTTTTGGAGATGATCATGATTCAAGATCGGAAACATTGACTTTTGAGGTAGTGAAAATCAAAAGTCCGTATCACGCTTTGTTTGGGCGACCGACTTACGCTAAGTTCATGGCGAGGCCATGTTATGTTTATCTACTGCTTAAGATGCCAGGTCATAAGGGGACCATCATAGTACACGGAAGCAGGAAGATCACTTTGGAATGTGAGGAAGGTGATGCGGCTTATGCTGAGTCGATTTGTCCCACGGAGGAGCTGAAGTTTTATAAAGACCAAGTTGATCTGGCAGATATGACTTCTTTGAAAAAGCCAACTACGAAACACGATCCGGCGTTGAAATTTAAATCGGCCACAGATACTAAGATGATTGATTGTGTTCCTGGTGATTCATCCAAGCAGTTCAGCATCAGCGCTAACCTGGATCCCAAATAGGAAAGCGCGCTCATCGAGTTCATCCGTGAGAACCGGGACATCTTTGCATGGAAACCTTCTGACATGCCAGGTGTACCGAGGGAACTCGCTGAGCACACACTTAACATTGATCCTAAGTTTAAACCGGTCCGGCAGTTTCTCCGCCGCTTCAATGAAGAAAGGCGCAAGGCTATTGGTGAAGAGGTAGCTCGGTTGTTGGCCGCAGGGTTTTTCGTGGAGGTCTTTCACCCGGAGTGGTTGGCTAATCCGGTGATGGTTCTTAAGAAAAATGACACTTGGCGTATGTGTGTAGATTACACAGACTTGAACAAGGCTTGCCCTGCAGATCCATTTGCCTTCCCCCGTATTGATCAGATTATTGATGCTACGGCGGGTTGTGACCGTTTGTGTTTTCTAGACGCTTATTCTGGTTATCATCAGATCAAAATGGCAGTTAAGGACCAGGAGAAGACGGCTTTTATAACTCCTTTTGGAGCCTTCTCCTATGTCTCTATGCCTTTTGGGCTCAAGAGTGCCTAGGCGACTTATCAACACTGTGTTTAGAATTGTCTTCATAAGCAGATTGGGCGCAATGTTCATGCATATGTAGATGATATTGTGATAATGTCCAGGAAGGAGGAAACATTGATAGATGATTTGAGAGAAACCTTTGACAACCTCCGGGTTTACAAGATGATGCTCAATCCGGAGAAGTGTGTCTTTGGTGTCCCGGCAGGCAAACTCTTGGGTTTTCTGGTGTCAAACAGAGGCATTGAGGCTAATCTAGAAAAGATCACAGCAATTACATCTTTGGCTAAACCAATGTGTATCAATGACGTTCAATGTTTGGCTGGTCGGATTGCAGCTTTGAGCCGGTTTATCAGTCGTCTTGGGGAGAAGGCTATCCCTCTATAACATATGCTAAAGAAAATGGATGATTTTGTCTGGAGTGAGGTGGCTGATAAAGCATTTGAGGATCTGAAGAGGCAGTTAGCTGAACCACCTGTGCTAGCAGCCCCGGTCGATAAAGAGTCGTTATTGTTGTATGTGGCTGCTAATGCCCGAGCTGTTAGCATGGCTATTGTGGTGGAGCGCAAGGAAGGTGGAAAGGAATATCCGGTTCAACGGCTGGTTTATTATATCAGTGAGGTGCTCATTGAGTCAAAGCAGAGGTATCCACATTGGCAGAAGCTGGTGTATGGAGTGTTTATGGCAAGCCGGAAGCTCAAACATTATTTTCAGGGTCATCCTATCACAGTGGTCAGTTCAGCCCCTCTGGGAGATATCATTCAAAACAGACAAGCAACTGGCCGGATTGCTAAGTGGGCTATTGAGCTTGGGCCTCACGGGCTCAAATACATGCCTCGCACAGCAATTAAATCCCAAGCGCTCGTGGATTTCATCAATGATTGGACAGAGTTGCAGGCACCAGAGGAAAAGCCAGATAACACGTATTGGACTATTCATTTTGATGGATCCAGACAGTTGGAGGGCTCGGGGGCTGGAGTCATACTAACTTCCCCATGAGGTGACAAGTTTTGTTATGTCCTCCGTTTAATGTTCCCTTGTACTAACAATGCAGCTGAGTATGAGGCCTTACTCCACGGTCTTCTGATGGCTAAGGAGATGAACTTAAGGTGGGTTAAGTGCTTTGGGGATTCAGATCTGGTGGCTCAACAGGTGTCTGGCACTTGGGATTCTAAAGACCCACTCATGGCTGCATATCGACGAGAGGTAGACATAGTGGCTGGTCACTTCAAGGGTTATCAGGTGGACCATATAGACCGGCGAAAGAATGAAGCGGCGGATGCATTAAACCGCCTTGGTTCTTAGAGTAAACCGGTCCCACCAAATGTCTTTCTTAACGTGCTGCATAATCCGTCGGTCAAGGTACCAACAGAGGAGGACTTGGCTATTCCTGATCCGGAGGCTCAATTGGTGGCAGCTTTGCATGTCATACCGGATTGGACAATCCTGTGCCTGGCTTACATGAACCGGGGCGAGTTACCGGAGGATGAAACCTTGGCCCGACAGGTAATCCGGCGTTCCAAGTCAATGACCATAATCAACAGGGAGTTACATCGTTACAGCGTGACAGGGGCAATTCAGCGTTGTGTCTCTCCTAAGGAGGGTTGTGAGATTTTGCGAGAAATCCATGAAGGGGATTGTGGTCATCACGCCAGTTCAAAGTCTTTGGTGGCTAAAGCTTTTCGCCACGGTTTCTATTGGTTAATAACTCATGTTGATGCTGAGGATTTAGTTAAACGATGTGATGGTTGTCAAAAATTTGCATGCCGTGCTGATATTCCGGCTCAGGAGTTGAGGATGATTCCAATAACGTGGTCGTTTGTGACTTGGGGGCTTGATATGATTGGACCCTTTAAGCGCTCCAAGGACAAAAAGACCCACTTGTTAGTGGCAGTTGACAAATTCACCAAATGGGTGGAAGCAGAGCCAGTCAGTAAGTGCGATGTGGCCACGGCGGTTCAGTTCATCAAAAAGGTGATATTCCGGTTTGGTTTTCCACACAGTATTATAACTGATAATGGTACTAATCTGTCAAAGGGAGAGATGGAGGAATTTTGCCAACGTGAGCACATCCAGCTTTATATAGCATCGGTGGCTCACCCCCAATCTAATGGTCAAGCGGAGAGGGCAAATCAAGAAATCTTGAGAGGTATTAAACCACGGCTTATGGTTCCTTTGAAGCGGACACCGGGTTGTTGGGTTGAGGAGTTACCTTCTGTGTTATGGAGCATCAACACCACACCCAATAGATCTACGGGTTACACGCCATTCTTCATGGTTACACGCCCCATGTGGCAGCTTATAATGAAGCTGATAATGAGACAGCACGTCAGGATTCCCTGGACCTGTTAGATGAGGAGCGTCATCTTGCAGCAGCACGTTCGGCGATTTATCAACAAGATCTCCGACGTTATCACAGCCGCCGGGTTAAGACCAGAATTTTTCAAGAGGGCGGTCTGGTGCTCCGGCTCATCCAGGATCAGACTGATATGCACAAATTATCCCCACGTTGGGAAGGACCTTTTGTGGTCAGCAAGAATCTGCACAACGGGTCATACTACCTCATTGATGTTCGAGAGCACAAAGACTCACGTAAATCGGAGGAGGAGACCAAGCGGTCGTGGAATATAGCTCTTCTTCAGCCTTACTATACTTGAGCCACAGGCTCTTCATATGTACATATTTATGACAATGTATATATTATATAATAAACCGGAGCCTCGAATAAAGCAGGGTCTCTGTTCTTTTTACATCATGTGTGTGCTTACAAGAGTTTCTACTAATAAAGTGGAGTTTTGTTAAACCGGTCTCTGCAGCCGCACGGATATAAAGACAATCACTAGGGGGGCTTGGTCATATCTGAACCATAGCTACACCTCTTGATCGGTTTAAATACCACAAAGGGGTATCATTAGGGGGCTTGGTCGATATCACACCATAGCTACACCTCTTGATATGCGTTAAGCCAAAAGGAAATTATGTGGAGCCAAAGAGGGTCTATTGCATTAAGCACAGCTCAAACATAGGTAACCACCAAGCACAGCTCACATGTTACCTGGGGGCTCTTTGCTTCTAAAAGAACATAGAGTTTTGAACCCTTGTAATAGGCTATCAAGCCAGGCTTGGAAGCCAGGTGTATTCACCTAAAACCCCGGGTTATCCTGCCTCTTTAAGTAAGCCACTCCGTCCAGGTAAACCTGGTATGACCCATCGAACGTTTAACAAGTCAATCCCATGGAGCCTGAACTTGTCAAAGTTAAAACGGTGATTGGTTAAAGATTGAGGTCCATCTTAAAAGGCTTTGCAAAATGGTTTAACTCAGCGGCCTGGCAGCCCATGAAAAGCCTCGATTTAGGGCCTGGCAGCCCATGAAAAGCCTTGCATATTTCTTTTTAATTTGTTGTTTTAACATCTTTTGGTAAGGGATTTATGAATATTTTCTGATAAACCAGTGTTTATTACAAACCCCGCTTGACTTTCAACGCTTAGTTGTCAGTACATGATCAGATTCTAAACCGGTAGAAAACTGCTCCGGTCTAGTTTTGACTAGATGTCACCATTCTTATACAAACAACTCAATGGATTTTTAGCCCAATATGATTTCTACATGAACCAGCAAGAGGGCCAGGAGTTATTAACACTCCGGATTAATATTTTTACCTCTACCATACAAGCAGTTGGTCAGCCAACGAGGTATATCACAGGATGCTTTTCAGTTTTCATGTGCAGGAACATAAAGGATTGTGCATACATGAATTCCAAAAGTGGAGCAAGTTCTCACAATGTTAAAGCACCACAAAACATGCTCGATGGCATGACAGATAAAGGGGTTTTTTGCTATCCTATTACAAGAAGCTTCAAAACGGCTCCAATTGAATAATTGTTTCTAAGCAGTTGCACACAATAGCTGGTAACCCGGAGGCCGGTTTAAGATGCTTCGTTTGGACGGTTTGACGGTTGAGGATCATTTGGTGCAATCACTTCTTCTTCATCCCTCCCCAGACGCTGGAAATCAACCGTTGACCAATCGATTCTGGTTAAAGCTTGAAACACGGCTTCTTCATGGATAAGGCTAAAGGGGTTAATGTCAGGAGCGTAAGTATGCTTACGGATTGGAGGCACAAGTTCTTCGACTTCATGGATTTCGGCAGGCTGTCTCTTCCCTTCAGCGTCGTAAGCCGGCTGGAAATGAGATAAATCTGTGTCTTCTGCCAGTTTGCTGGCTATTGGCCGCATCTCCTTTGTCAGCCTTCGGAGATCATCATTGTCAAAGTTTGAACCGTCTTCCTTCACACCTGGATATCCTTTAATGATGTCATCCGCTTCAAGATCCGGGATCCATGCTTTGGCCCAGATTAGTGCGGTCAGCGCTCCTGCTCTTGCGGCTGCCTTCTTCAGTTCAGTAATCTGGGTTGGTAGCATGGCCAGCTTCTCAAGGGTTTCTTTTATCAGTGTTGGTGCTGGTTTATTGTAGGTTGCAGTGCATATAGCACGCTGGGATCCAGAGTAAAGCTGTTCTATTAAGGTGTAAGCCGCTTTAAGCTTCATCCGCATATCAGCGCCCAGATGAGTAATGCGAGTGCGTGTCATGGTTTAATATCATCCCAACTGGTAAACAATACGATCTCATGAATTGGACAAACAGCATAAGGAGATACTTACCAAATACAGCGGACGTCATGGCGTTGATTTGCCGCTTCAAACCAGTTAGTTCATCTACAACTGGCTTCAGGGCTGCTTCGGCATCCTCAGCTCTTTTGGTTAAACCGGCCTTTTCGGTTTCCCAATCAGCATTTCCTTGTTAAAAGACTCCTTTAGCTTTTCAATAGTTGTCAGGGCTTTGGTCAGCTCCTCCTTGGCTTTCACAGCCTCTTCTTGTTGGGACTTCACGTTCTCTTGCAAATCAGCGGTTCGGGCATCTCTATTGCTTAGTTCGGCCTATAACAGCAAAGATATGTCAACAACAGGATATGTATTTTCTAAGTACTAAGCGTATAACAAGTTATGCACTTTGTACTTGGGGGCTAATGCCTATTTGCTCTATCACCAATACATCTTTTATAAGTCTCCAGAACAATGCAAGCATTATCCTTGACACTTGGGGGCTAATGTACATCTGTTCAAAACGGACGCATGGATTCAAAACCCGGATTACCTCGCAAAGCTAAACCAGCCTTTGGGGGCTACACTGAGGAAAGCTAATTAATTACATTGGTAAAGTATCGGGTTTGTTTTCGCTAAGGACCTGACATTTTGAGGGTCGGCAGGAGAGGATTAAAAGTATTACAAAGTCCCGGTTTAAGATTAACATCATAAAATGGCCCTTGGGGGCTACTTGGGCTAGTGTTTCAACTTTAGAATCAAGAAATAAAGGGAGATGAAAATACCTCATAGCGTTCCTTCATCAAGTTTACCAAACTGGCTTCATAATCTCAGTTTGAGTGCAGACGGTTTAAAAAATCGGAATGGAGTTCTTTAGCACTGAGATGAGCATAACTTGACAAATCAGTGCTCCATTTACCCTTCTCCATGGCAGCACACTCTTCTTTGGCGCTATGTTTGGCCAAGATTACAGGATGACTAGGAGAGCTATGGCCCATGCCAGTAATGATAGCATCATCTCCTTGGCCTTCAGTAGTTTTTGCGGGTGATGATGGAGTATCAGTATCTCTCACCGGACTAGCCCAGTTTGGAGCTGCCGGTTCAGTGTCAGGCACAGCAGGATCAACTTATGGTTGTTCACCAATATTCTGGTCTTGAAGGGGCGGTTCATCAAAGGTAGCTTCAGGATGAGGACCCTTCGGTTCACGAGTTTGGTCTGGTTCATCTATTTGCTTTTCTTCAAAAACCGCCTGGTCTTCTGACGGATTGTTGACCCAAGCTTTCTTGCTGGGTCTGGCTTTGGCTCTGCAAACAAAATTAAAAAAGGTTTAGCATCTTATTCAAGATTTGCAACACGTTTGAAGAAAGGATTTAAAGGCTTACCCAGCTACAGTTTTAAGAGGAGGGAGTTGGGTTGCTGTTGACTCGCCAGAAGATGAGGGAGGTGTCACCTGATAATTTGAATCGGACGGATTAAGAGGTTGTCTGAAATAACCTGCCTTGGGATAAGAATTGTCAGAAGTGGGAGATACCTCAGATCGGCGCTTCCGAACCAGGGTATCAGGTAAACCGGCCGAAGTGACCTGTTGGCCGCTGTGCTGGGTTGTCCGGCGAGCTTCATGCTGCTGCGTCTTCAAAATAAATGTTGGATCCAAGTAAGCAAGAGGATGAGAAAAGCTTACTTTCCAGACCGCTTGATGAGTTTTTTGGGTTGGCATAGAGTCTGAACCAGAAGAAAGGGTAATTACCTCTACATCATTAGCCTGGCTGCCTTCTACGTCCTCCTGATAAAGATCATTGTTAAAGAGGTGCGTGAAAAGGGAGCCAAGTGAGTCAAGTTCTAACTCAACTTCCGGATCATCTGCATCTTCATCAAGTTCCATGTTGATCCGGTCAGCCGTTTTCCGCTTTGAGGTACGCTTGACGGCTTTGGTTTTGGGACGGGATGGATTTGCCGTTTATCTATGGATTTCCGTTTCCAGAAGGGATCATCACCTTGTTTATACACAAACAGAAGGAAGTTTACAAGTTGAACAATTTGAAGATATCAAAGATAAAAAACGAAGCATAGTGCTTACAGCAGGTGGTTTATTTTGAGTGTAGAAGGGGTTCAAGCCGGTTTGGCGACAGACTGATTCCGGTTCATTCAAAATTTTCTTGACGCTTTCAGTGACCTCTTCATCGATCACCTGAATGTTGATGTGGCGTTGGGGGTCTTCTAATTCACCGGTGTACTCACACATTAAACCAGGGCGGCGGCTTAGTGGCAAGACGCTCCAAGATATCCAGCAACGCACAAAATCAACGCCTGTTAAACCATTGGCCATAAAGGCCCGGAGCTTGGCGAGTTGAGGGGCATATTTGGCCCGTTCCACAGAACTTAAACGTTGCGACATCGGAAGAGTGTTGGAAAGCCGGTGATCATGGTAGCCTAGAAGAGGGTTCTCATCTTCAGGAGAGGTATCTATGCAGTAGAACCAAGTCTGGTTCCATTCCTTAGGGTGACTATGCAGTTTGGCATGAGGGAATTCAACTTGTTTCCGCTTTTGAACAGAAACACTACCAAATTCAGTATTGGGACCGTTTACAAATTCCGTGTGCCGGTTTAGATGAAAAAAGTCCCGGAACAGCTCAGCAGTTGGTTCTTCTTGTAAATACACTTCACATAAGACTTGGAAATTGCATAGATTGGACACCGAGTTGGGTCCGATATCTTGAGGATGGAGATGGAAACTGGCAAGCACATCTCGGAAATTTTTTGACCCGGGCGGTTTGAAACCACGGCCTATGTGGTCGACAAAGACCACTACCTCACCCTGCCTCGGGGTAGGAGGATTCTCTGTTCCTGGAACTCGCCATCGAATTTCAGTTTTCTTAGGCAGGGTGCCGATATTGACCATTCCGTTCAACTGTTCTTCGATGACCCAGGAACGAGCCCAGTTACAAGCGAAAAACTGTTTGGCCATTACGAAACGAAAAGCTGAAAAAGAAATGCCGGTTTACAGATCATTCATGGTGGTACGCATGATGCAGTTGTCACATCCCTAGCTTTACCCTGGCCTTGGACTAGCTTGGTTGCTGCATCATGTTTAAATTCAAATGAAATTTGAATTGAGGAATTTTCAAAGCCTCAGAATCCTTTAAAAAAATGATCAAGATAAAAATTGCTTCAAATAAGTCCAAGAAAATGTTCTTGTTATCCTCTGGAAATATTGGCAAGAGGTAAAATCCAAACCAATATTTTCGGTATCTCAGAAACATTTATTTTGGGTATTTGAATTAAATCAATAGCTATTTGAATTGGACTTATATCTACTGTTAAATAAATATAGGTCCAATAATTCTGAAATATTTTTGTGGAGCATTGTTTTAATTCTTTTAGCTCCTAAAAATATTGTCAGAAGCAAAATAAATTGAATTGGTTTCAAAACCAAATTCAAAACAAACCTACAAAATAGAAAAACAGAATTAAAACAGAAAGAGAGAGAGAGAGAGTTTTACCTGGCCACTTACCTGGCAGCCCACTGGCCGGCCCAGCACTGTGCTGGCCCGTGCCAGCCAGCTGCTTCCCCTTGCCAGAGCAGGCAGGGAGGTGAGCATGGCGCGCCCGAGCTCGCCACGCACCACCCAGCCTCTCTGCATCGCCCTGGTCGCCGTTGCGCCGCGTGGATCGTCTCCTGGTCGTTGCCCCGACCTCGCCGACACCCCATCCACCCCCCTACGCCTCTCCTCGCCCGTTCCCCGCCATGGCCGAAGCCTCCATGGACGCGCTGCCGTAACCCCGCACCCACAGCCACTGCCCCACCTCTCCGACGTGATCCCAAGCTCCGCCACGACGTCGTCGTCCTCTCCATCGAGTCACGCGGCGCCAGAAGCTCTGCTGCATCTCCAACGCCGCCGTTTCCGACCTCGGGTGCCGGTGATCCCCGCCGTCGATTCGCCGGACCCCGTGCCTCCCCTGCCTCGCCAGCAGCACCAGAAGAACCGCGGTGAGCCGCTGCATCGTTTCCCCCATGCATCGTTGCCTAATTCGCCCCCTAGCCGCCTCAACCACCGGAGCCGAGCGCTCCCCGCCGCCGGCCATGTCGCCGCCGCGGTTGCAACCCCCGCACGTCGCACCAGAGCACGTAGGCGTGCTCAGCGTTTCCTCAGGAAGCCGCAGATCCCACCAGTTCTTCGTAAAACGCGCCGTAGCGCCTAACCGTCGGTGCCCGAGCTCTGGCCGCCGCCAAACACGTCGCCGGCGCCTTTTCCGGCGACCCCGAACCCAACTACCTGCACCACTCGTCGCGGCCCACTCCCAGCTATCCATAGAGCCCAACGGCGCCCCGAACGGTGCCCTGTACGTGAAACCCGCACCT
>NC_057803.1:115147949-115159833 GCF_018294505.1 Triticum aestivum
GTTTGAATTTGAATCTTGTATTCAAACCAACTTCATTTAATCTATTGCTAGTTGCATTAGCTCATAACACATTCATTTTGCCATGTCATGATCATGCATCATATTGTGCATTGCATTGATTGTGTTCCCTTCTGTGTTGCCGGTATTTGTCCCCTCTCGATAGACGTGATACCGATGATGTGATCGTTGACACTGATGAAGACTCAATGTTATCTTCAGAAGTGCCAGGCAAGCAAAACCCCCTTGTTCATTCCGATAAAATCCCACTCTCTCGCTCCTGCTCTCTTTTACTGCATTAGGACAACAACGACATATTTGTTACTTGCTGCGGTAGCTGAACCCTTTATCCTTTGCATGACCTGTCATTGCCACAGTAAATAGATGAAACCCACTAGCATGAGTAGGAGTTGTTTGAGCCCTGTTGTGCCTACTCATTCATGTTTGTTTGTCATGCCTGCTACTGCTTAGAGTTGAGTCAGGTCTGATTCATCGAGGATGAATCAGAGGTGTGTGAACATGTCCTACTATATGTGAGCTAAGTGTGTGAACACGATTTGGTAAAAGGTGTCGGTGAGAGGCCATGTAGGAGTACATGGTGGGTTGTCTCATTGAAGCCGTCCTTAGGAACTGAGTTCTGTGTTTGTGATCCATGATTCAGCTACTACCATGCATTGGGCCCTGAAATATGACCCCGCTCGACTTCTTATTCACCCTAGTCCTCTATCCAGGAGTTGCAAGTAGTTTCTGGTGTTTGTAGCTTACTGGAGGCCGTGGACAGCGCTGACCGTAGGGGTGGGCTGTGATGCGGTAGGTACGTGGCACGGTGTACCAGATGCCCGTTTGGTATCCCGGGAACCCTGTTCACATCGTTTGGGGCTGTGAGCGAAACTCCGGCCGGATCTCCTCATGGATGGAACCCGAATAGGCGATAAACCTGGACTAGAGACTTGAGTGTTTAGGTAGGTCGTGGTCTACACCCACGTCGGCTTTCGCTTGAAGTCTGCCGAGCACATGTCGTGTGCAGACGCTAAGTGGTGGAAACATGTATGAAGAAGTACACCCCTGCAGGGTTAATATCATCTATTCGAATAGCCGTGTCCGCGGAAAAGGACTTCTGGGTTGCTTATATCAATTCATAGACAAGTGAAAGTGGATACTTTAAAATGCGCAAGATAAGCGTGAGTGCTATGGATGGCGTTCTCGTAGGGAGACGGGAGCGGATCCATAGTGGTGTATTGATATGGTGAATATGTGGACTCGTGTGCGCCACCTCAAAAGAGTTACTCGCAGTCGTAGTTTAGGATAGCCACCGAGTCAAAGCTGGCTTGCTGCAGTTAAACCCCACCATCCCCCTTGTTGAAAATGATGCATATGTAGTTAGTTCTGATGTAAGTCTTGCTGGGTACATTTGTACTCACGTTTGCCTATTTTATGTTTTTGCAGAGAGACTTCAGTCTCACTAGTAGTTCCACGTGGACTTCGACGTTTATCTTGTTACCTCAGCTACGATCTTGTGCCTCGGCAGGATCTGATAGATAGTCAGGCTTCTCAGCCTTTTCATTTATAGATGTATGTACTCAGACATGATAGCTTCCGCTTGTGCTTTGACTTGTATGCTCTGATTGTTGGGTCATGAGACCCATGTTTGTAATATCTCGCTCCTCGGTGCCTATTGATTAAAATACTTGAGTTGTAGAGTCATGTTGTGATGCCATGTTGTATTTGCACATATCGAGCATATTGTGTGTATGTTATTGAAATGCTTGGTATGTGTGGGATCTGACAACCTAGTTGTTTATCCTTGGTAGCCTCTCTTACTGGGAAATGTCTCCTAGTGTTTCCACCGAGCCATGGTAGCTTGCTACTGCTCCGGGACACTTAGGCTGGCCGGCATGTGTCCTTCTTCGTTCCTGTGTCTGTCCCTTTGGGGAAATGTCACGCGATGAATACCGGAGTCCTGTTAGCCCGCTACAGCCCGGTTCACCGGAGTCCTGCTAGCCCAGTGCTACAGCCTGGATTCACTCGCTGATGACCGACACGTTCGATGCTGGGTCATGGATGCCTGTCCCTGTAAGTCTGTGCCACTTTGGATTTACGACTAGCCATGTCAGCCCGGGCTCCTTATCATATGGGTGCTAGCGACACTGTCATATACGTGTGCCAAAAGGCGCAAACGGTCCCGGGCAAAGGTAAGGCGACACCCGTGGGAATACCGTGCGTGAGGCCGCAAAGTGATATGAGGTGTTACATGCTAGACCTATGTGGCATTGAGTCGGGGTCCTGACAGCAATGGATTAAAAATATACAAATATGTGAAGTTGCGTAAACCAGAAACTGATAAATAATGAATGACAAGGTCACACCCAGGGTATACATGTGTTGTTAAACCGGACTGTTACAATGAATGTAAAGGAGGTTTGCCAGTTAACCAGGGGACTAATGGTATGAGATAGATTGTTTTTACAAGGGTAAACCATCTATATGGTAAAGAGGATACAGATCTAAGGTGAAAAAGGGCTAAGTAAGGTAAAACAGATTTCACAGTTTGGCATGGGAATTTCAGATCTGTTGTGCGTTGGATAATCAAAATATATTCTATTCTAGTCTCAAGTGCTCAAAAGGTTCAGTAAGTTCAGATGAGTTTGATATCAAGCAGATGCCTTTACAAGAAGAAAGGAGTTTAAGCTACAAAGGGCGCTGAAAACAATCAGATCTAAGTAGCCATTGGTGTAACTAAAGGAGGAACAGTTTCAGGTTATGAAGAACACCAAACCCTAATGGCGGATCTGGGGTGAGGAGAAGAGGAACTTACTGGTGCAGGAAGAAGCAGCAGAGGATCACCGCGTGTCTCTGGTAACGGTCAGGTTGATGCAGCGGTCTTTGTCGAAGCAGAGGTGAAGCTCGGTGACGGCGGTGGCGCTCAAGGGCAGAGATATCGCGAGGAGGAAGAAGAAGTGAAGGAGACGAAGGGGGAAAAGGAGAAGGACCTATGGTCCTATTTATAAGGCGAAGCGATAAAGCGACAAGTACGGGAATCGAGGAGCTCAAAAATGTATAGTTAATAATGGTGTCGCCTCGATGACTGGATATGCATTAATGAAGGTAATCTTCAGCTTCAATGGATAGATGACGTTAGGGCGGTTTATCATGATCCTGGAGTATGATGTCACGGCAGTTTACAAGATCAAGGTGAAGATGCAAAGGAGGAGTTTTTCTAAGTATTGAAGATTTACATGAACAAGTTCAAACCAATCTGGGGCCTAATGTTGGGGATATTACTGATGGGCGTAAACCGGCCAGGAGTAGCCGAATTAACTTTATGAAGGTTAGAAGCCCATGAAGACGTAAGAATGATGGCGCTTTATGAAGGCCCAAGGCCCAAAGGCGAGTTAAGGCATGTAGATGTAAACCGACCTTATTATGTAACTTGCATTGTAAGATAGGAAGTATAGAGACCGAACCGGACACGTTTATGATCCGGCTTCGGGACTCTGTAAACCGGCGGGCGTCAACCTATGTATATAAAGGGACAACCCGGCAGCGGTTTAGGGACAAGAGACAACAACTTGAGAGCCAGTCAAAGCGGATTCGCTCCCTGGTCATCGAAACCCTACCAATACCAATCACAACTAGACATAGGCTTTACCTTCATCGAAGGGGCCGAACTAGTATAAAACTCCCCGTGTCCCCTTGTCCGGCTTAACCCCTTTAAGCTAACCCGTCGTGATGGCTCCACAATTAAGTCCTTTCACAAGGACATCTGCCGTGACAAACCCACGACACGAACCATTATGACAACATACGTAATTCCCTTTGTCCATCGGTATGTTACTTGCCCGAGATTCGATCGTCGATATCTTCATACCTAGTTCAATCTCGTTACCGACAAGTCTCTTTACTCATTCCGTAATACATCACCTTGTGACCAACTCCTTAGTCATTTGCTTGCAAGATTATGATGTGCATTACCGAGAGGGCCCAGAGATACCTCTCCGATACTCGGAGTGACAAATCCTAATCTCGATCTATGCTAACTCAACAAACACCTTCGGAGATACCTGTAGAGCATCTTTATTATCACCCAGTTACGTTTTGACGTTTGACAGCACATAAGGTATTCCTCCGGTATCCGGGAGTTGCATAATCTCATAGTCGAAGGAATATGTATTTGACATGAATAAAGCAATAGAAATAAACTAAATGATCATAATGCTAAGCTAACGGATGGGTCTTGTCCATCACATCATTCTCCTAATGATGTGATCCCGTTATCAAATGACAACACATGTCCATGGTTAGGAAACCTTAACCATCTTTGATCAACGAGCTAGTCTAGTAGAGGCTTACTAGGGACACGATATTTATTTCTGTACTCACACATGTATTTATGTTTTCGATCAATACAATTCTAGCATGAATAATAAACATTTATCATGAATAAGGAAATATAAAACAACAACTTTATTATTGCATCTAGGGCATATTTTCTTCAACCCAATATTCGGGGGACCCCTTTCCCGAGGCCAGGAACAAGCTCATCCTTCACAGGATTAATTTTGGAAAACGGAATGTAAGATGAAGCTCAGTATGATCTTCCCTACTTCTGTTGGATTTGTTGGTGATAAACTTCCTAGATTATTTTTTAGTCTCTGCAACATTGTCCTTTGTTAAAGACGCTATATGCAACACAGGATGGCCACAATCTTGACGAGGACCTGAATCAACACCATGGGGCTGATGATGTTGATGCAAACACACTTAACATACCAAGCTTGCAAATCCCAGATGAGAGTGACATATGTGGCGAGGTTTGTGGCTTCGTGTTAAGGCATATCTCTCTCGATGTAGTTTTGGTGATTGATGACAACATATTTGCGGACTAACCATGTGCTTTGAGCATTTCAGAGATTCATCCTTTGGCTCGAGACGATTTCTTTCCCCTCTGAGTGTTTTTCAAGACGTTGTAGCTCTTTCATTTCTTTTTGGTGGACTAGTTTTGTAGGAGTCACCGTACTATCAAGAGCGGGTCCGCTTTGGTAACGCTAGGGTGGAATCATCACGTACACTTTCATTTCACACCCTCTGGGCCTTCCCGCGTCGTTGGAGGTTTGATTCCCTGCTATTTGGGCAGTCTTTGGCCCCGGCGGTAGTACCGCTTGAGGGTCCTCAGCGGCAGTATCGCTGCGGTACCGGGCCACTACCGCCTCGACTCGAGGGGGGCGCTACTCGTGTCGGGTTGAGCGGCACTTGCAGTGGTAGTAGGTGCGGTAGTACTGCTCGAGAGCGGTAGTACCGCCCTACCACCGCGGTAGTACTGTGCTGGGCCAGTCCCTCCTCTTTCTTCAAGCCCTCCCAGGCTGGGCAGTAGTACCGCAAGGGGGAGCGGTAGTACCACTGGGTCCAGCGGTAGTACCGCTGCCCCCTGCGATAGTACCGCCCTCTGCGGGGCTGTTTTGGGGGTAACCGTTGGATGGGGTCCTTTTGTATAAAAGGAGGTCTCCTTCTTCCTCGTTGACTCACCTCTTCCCCCATAAGCTCCATTAATGCTCCAAGCTCCATTTTTTCCCGATCTCTCTCCCTAGCCAATCATACTTGTTGATTTGCTCGGGAGTGGTTGAGAAGGCCCCGATCTACACTTCCACCAAGAGAAATTTGATTCCACCACCAATCCCTAGCGGATCTTGTTACTCTTGGGTGTTTCAGCGCCCTAGACGATTGAGGTCACCATGGAGCCATAGTCCATTGTGGTGAAGCTTCGTGGTGTTGTTGGGAGCCTCCGATTGAGTTGTGGAGTTTGCCCCAACCTTGTTTGTAAAGGTCCGGTCGCCGCCTCCAAGGGCACCAATAGTGGAATCACGGCATCTCGCATTGTGTGAGGGCGTGAGGAGAATATGGTGGCCCTAGTGGCTTCTTGGGGAGCATTGTGCCTCCACACCGCTCTAACGGAGACGTACTTCCCTTCAAAAGGAAGGAACTTCGGTAACACATCTTCGTCTTCACTGGGTCCACTCTTGGTTATCTCTTACCTTTACTTGTGCAAGCTTATTAGTGTTACTTCTCTTGCTTGCTTCTATGTTCGTTGTTGTTGCATCATATAGGTTCTCACCTAGTTGCACATCTATAAAACATACTTTGATGCAAAGTTTAATTTGGTAAAGAAAAGCTAAAAATTGTTAGTTGCCTATTCACCCCCACCCTCTAGTCAACCATATCGATCCTTTCAATTGGTATCAGAGCCTCGTCTCTTTACTAAGGACTTTGTCATCTGAAGAGTATGGTTGATACCGTAGACGGTGTGGAGGAACACTCCGGTGTGAATCCGATCTCGTCTACGGGCGATGGGGGAACCTCGATCTCTTGTGAGGAGTTTGATGTGGCCTTGGAGACATTGAAAACCTCCATGACGACCGAGGTTGAAACCATGTTTACTAAATTCATTGAAGGGATTAAACTATCCACCGCACCATTGAAAGTGGGTGATCCCACTGAAAGGTGGCGGATGCTATGTCCGACAAGGGGGAAGCTAGTAGTGAAAAGGTTCCTTTTTCTAGTGGTAAAAATGGCGCCGACATCTTTGCCCATGTGGAACCACCACTTGTTTATGGTGGACCGATTCCTTCCACTCATTTGAATCATGCTGGTCCTCCCCCTAAGATTGTGAAAAATGAGGACTTTGATTCTTGGGTCTATCGCTTTAAGCGTCATTTAAATCATGTGAACACTAATCTCTGGAGAATCATTGAAGAAGGTTTCCATCCGCATGATCCAAGCAACTTCACTCCTCGAGAAGCCGCGGATAATCAATTCAATTAGAATGCTCTCTTCATCATTCAAGATGAAATTCCACCCGAAGATCTACCTCATCTTCGGCCCTTCGCCTTGGCCAAAGATGCATGGCTTTGTGTTGTCTCTCTCTACCGCGGAAGCGCAAGCATTCAACTCTCCAACTATGAAGTAGTGCAAGATGAAGACGATGAGTTTGCAATGAAATAAGATGAAGAACCTCGTGAGCTTTATCGGAGAGTAACCAAACTCGCGGTCTCACTTCGAGATCATGGGAGCAAGGACACGGATGACAATTGGATCAAGCGCAAATTCCTTGATGCAATGATGTCGTACCACAAGGCCATGTCCTCCGTCATTCGTCAAAGGTCAGACTTCCACACTTTGACCTCAAGTGAAGTGTTGGATGAGTTTGTGGCTATGAACATCTTGGACAGGACCGCCGACAATGCGGTGCTTCGTTCTCAAAGGGCAAAGAAGCCCAACCTTGCATTGAAGGCCAAGGTTTGTGTTGAAGAAGAAGAAGAAGAGGAAGAAGAGGAAAGTAACCCCGAAGATACAAAGTATGCCTATCATGAACACATGGCACTTTCTTCAAGGCAATTTTGGAGCAAGAAAAACTCTAGGCCAAACTTTAACAAGAACAACTCAAGTGGCACAAAGAGCAAGCAACGTGTGAGGACTTGTTACAATTGTGGAAATGTGAGTCATTTTGTTGCGGAGTGCCCGTATGAGAAGAGGGAAGACAATGGTGGCAATATCATTCGAATGGACAAAGCCAAGTCTTTCCCCAACAAGAGCAACTTCACCAAGAAAACCCCTCACAAGGCGTTGGTGGTTCAAGAAGAGTACCATGAGGATGATGATGATGATGATGAAGATGGTGATTCGGTTGCCATGGCCTCCGTTGCCATTGCAAAAACTCCACAGATATCTCTCTTCGACTCACCCAATGAGAACATCACCGCCAAGTGCCTCATGGCTAAAGCCACCAACAAGGTAACCCCCAACATCAAAGCTACCATCATTAATAATTCTTCCTTGACGGATTGCATTGATGAATGTGAGGGACCTAATGTGGAGGAAAATGAGTTTGAGTCCTTTATGGGTAAACTCAAGGGTAAAACTAAGAAGCATTTTGTTGCTCTCTTGGAACAACTTGATGAAGCCAATGACGTGATCGAGGCTCACGAAGATACTATCTCCAAGATGGAGGGGCATAGTCGTGACTATGCCGATGAGATTTCGGATCTTTCCAATGCTCTTGAGGAAGAGTGTGGTCTTCGTTTGGCTCTTGAGGAGTCACACAACGTTGATCATGCTAAGTTAAAGAAAGATTTGGATCATGCTCTCGTTGTTTCTCGTGTGCTAAACTTCGAGAAGGCCAAACTTGGGGTTGATCTTGCTAGACTCAAAGAGGAATTTGATCTACTTGACAAGGCTCACAAGGTCTTGAAGGGTGCTCATGCTAGCCTCAGAGAGTCTCATGATCAACTTCAAGTAAAGCTAACCAAGGAGAAAACCATTTTTCCTCGTATGATGTTAATAGATAATGCAAATGCTACTAACCCATGTTGTGAGCATGTGCATATTGTTGAGGAGAACGCTAAGCTAAAGGTGCAACTTGAGAAGGGTCTTGTGTCTTGCATACAAGGCGAGAAGAACCTCAACAACCTTTTGACCAACCAAAAGGGAGTTTTGGCCAAGGAAGGGATTGGGTACGTGCCCAAGTCCAAGAACAAGAACAAGAATGACAAGGCTAAACGACCTCCTCCTCTCAAGCAAACCTTTGTGAAGGAGGGAGAGGGAGCTACTAAGGAGAAGGAGAAGAACTCCGTGAGGGGTAGTGATGCCAAGAAGGGAAACTCTTCCCTTCCTAACAAAGCTGGCAACTTTAACCCTTCTTATGTGTTGTGTTGTGCTAGAGATGGGCATGTTTATTCCAAATTTGTTGGTTCTCCTTATGAGTACATTTAATGGTCTATTTGGGTTCCTAAGACCCTTGTTACTAACATCAAAGGACCCATTACAAAATGGGTACCTAAAACCAAGCATTGATCTCTTGTAGGTATTTTCTTCCGGTGGGGGATCATGGTTGCTCGATAGTGGAGCTACTAATCATATGACCGGAAGCAAGGACTTGGTGGTGGACGTGCAAAAGATTCCATCCATGCCCACCAACATCGAGTGGGGTGACGCATCGTCTTCTAAGGTATTGGGACTCGGCAAAGTTATCATTTCTCATGATCTTACGATCGAGAAGGTCATGCTTGTTGAGTCCCTTGCATACAATTTAATTTTCGTTCGTCAACTGGCACTCATGGGCTTTGACACTTTCTTTGATATTGATACCATCTTGTGGAGCAAGACTCTTAAAGTAGACTTTTTTGGGCATGTCGAGAACAGTCTCTATGTGATTAACTTTTCGGAGTGACCCACTAAGACCGCGACTGTGACGCCCCCGATTCAATCGTACACTAATCATGCACGCAAATGTGTACGATCAAGATCAGGGACTCACGGGAAGATATCACAACACAACTCTAAAACATAAATAAGTCATACAAGCATCATAATACAAGCCAGGGGCCTCGAGGGCTCGAATACAAGTGCTCGATCATAAACGAGTCAGCGGAAGCAACAATATTTGAGTACAGACATAAGTTAAACAAGTTTGCCTTAAGAAGGCTAGCACAAACTGGGATACAGATCGAAAGAAGCGTAGGCCTCCTGCCTGGGATCCTCCTGCCTACTCTTGATCGTCGTCAGCGGCCTGCACGTAGTAGTAGGCACCTCCAACGTAGTAGTCGTCGTCGACGGTGGCGTCTGGCTTCTGTACTCCAGCATCTGGTTGCGACAACCAGAAAGAAAGGAAAGGGGGAAAAAGGGGGGGGAAAGCAACCATGAGTACTCATCCAAAGTACTCGCAAGCAAGGAACTACACTACATATGCATGGGTATATGTGTAAGGAGGCCATATCGGTGGACTGAACTGCAGAATGCTAGAATAAGAGGGGGATAGCTAGTCCTATCGAAGACTACGCTTCTGGCAGCCTCCGTCTTGCAGCATGTAGACGAGAGTAGATTGAAGTCCTCCAAGTAGCATCTTCAAGTAGCAACTCCAAGTAGCAACTCCAAGTAGCATCTCCAGTAGCATAATCCTACCCGGCGATCCTCTCCTCGTCGCCCTGTGGAAAAGCGATCACCGGGTTGTCTGTGGAACTTGGAAGGGTGTGTTTTATTAAGTATCCGGTTCTAGTTGTCATAAGGTCAAGGTACAACTCCAAGTCGTCCTGTTACCGAAGATCACGGCTATTCGAATAGATTAACTTCCCTGCAGGGGTGCACCAACTTACCCAACACGCTTGATCCCATTTGGCCGGACACACTTTCCTGGATCATGCCCGGCCTCGGAAGATCAACACGTCGCAGCCCCACCTAGGCACAACAGAGAGGCCAGCACGCCGGTCTAAACCTAAGCGCACAGGGGTCTGGGCCCATCGCCCATAGCACACCTGCACGTTGCGAGGGCGGCCGGAAGCAGAACTAGCCCCCTTAATACAAGAGCAGGCTTACGTTCCAATCCGGCGCGCGCCGCTCCGTCGCTGACATCTGAAGTGCTTCGGCTGATACCACGACGCCGGGATACCCATAACTACTCCCACGTAGATGGTTAGTGCGTATAGGCTCGTAGCCAACTCAGATCAAATACCAAGATCTCGTTAAGCGTGTTAAATATCCGCGAACGCCGAATAGGGCCAGGCCTACCTCTCTCCTAGGTGGTCTCAACCTGCCCTGTCGCTCCGCCACAAAGTAACAGTCGGGGGCCGTCGGGAACCCAGGCCCACCTCTACCGGGATGGAGCCACCTGTCCTTTCAGCCCCCTCATCAGAATCACTTGCGGGTACTCATCGAGCTAACCCGACTTTAGTCACCATCTGTATAGTATGTATGTATGTATAGTATATACCCGTGATCACCTCCTGAGTGATCACGGCCCAATAGTATAGCAAGGCAGACTGACAAGAATGTAGGGCCAATAATGATAAACTAGCATACTATACTAAGCATCTAGGATTGCGGGTAAGGTATCAATGACTATAGCAACAATGACAGTTTATGCATCAGAATAGGATTAACGGAAAGCAGTAACATGCTACACTACTCTAATGCAAGCAGTATAGAGGAGAATAGGCGATATCTGGTGATCAAGGGGGGGGGCTTGCCTGGTTGCTCTGGCAAGAGAGAGGGGTCGTCAACTCCGTAGTCGAACTGGGGCATCAGCATCGTCACGGGGTCTACCGAAGAGAAGAGGGGGGAGAAACAGTAAATACATAGCAAGCAAGTGCATAACAGGATAACAGGCAGAGCTAGACGTGTTCTAACGTGGTATGAGGTGATACCGGTGAAGGGGGAAGCATCCGGGAAGTATTCCCGGGGTTCCGAGTTTTCGGGCAGAGGAGCCGGAGGGGGAAAGTTGCGAGTTTGATATGTTAGGGGTGCGTGGCGGACGAACGGGCTGCGTATCCGGGTTGTTCTGTCGTTCTGAGCAACTTTCATGTTGAAAATAATTTAATCCGAGTTACGGATTAAAAGATATGATTTACTAAAGATTTTATTAATTTCTAGAATTTAATTAATTATTTAATTTAATTTCGAAAATGGAATTATGACATCAGCATGATGTCATGCTGACGTCAGCAGTCAACAGGGGTTGACTGGTCAACCTGACCAGTGGGTCCAGTGGGACCCACCTGTCATACTCTGTTTAGACTTAATTAGGGTTTAGGCTAAATAAACTACTATTTAATTAAACTAATAGATTAATTAGATTAATTAACTAGGATTAATTAACTTAATTAATTTAGTTAATTAATTAATTAATTAAGTTTATTTTTTTTGTTATTATTTATTTTATTTTACAGGGTGGGGCCCAGTAGTCATACTCCAGGGGGTTTTGTTTTAAAGGGGATTAGCCCCTAAGCTAATTAGGGCCGGCCCCATGTGGCGGTGACACAGCCAGCTCGTGCCGCGGCTGTGCACGCACGCACAGAGGTGACGGCGCCGGCGGTACTCGGCCGGCAGGCAGCGGCGGTGGCCC
>NC_057803.1:115160896-115168700 GCF_018294505.1 Triticum aestivum
TTCTCCTTTTTTGTTTTGTTTTCTGTTTTCTTTTCTTTATCTATTTTCTTTTCTATTTTATTCTTTTAATTTCTGTTTTATAAAAGATAACTACAACTCCTAAATTAATGTTATAATTTATTCTACGGCCCCAAAAAGTTTGACACCTAATTAAAATAGTTTGCATTATTATTAATTATAAAAGGCATTTAATTAATTGTCATAGCTGCTGTTTTAATTACTTTAGAGCCTTTAAAACATTTTATAATATTGTGGTTTCTCCACAATAATTACCTGTGCATTATTTTGTTCACTCCGAACATTTTAGTTTTAATATTCGAAAATCTTTACCGTTTGACTTTATTTTAAGTTTGAATTTCGAATTGATTTTGAACTAACACGAGATTAACATCAGTAACCGTGGTGACGTGGCATCATTAAAGTGGGATTACTGTAGCCTAATTACCCGGGCGTCACAATTCTCCTCCACTACAAGAAATCTCGTCCCGAGATTTAAGCAGTGGAGTAAGGGGGGGGGAAGGCGCTGGTAGCGAAAAACCTAACAAGTCTTCTCGGTCTTGGCTGCCCTTTCGAAGAGGTTGATCCCTTTCGTTGATGTCTTCATTTCTCTGCTTCAAGTCACCATGATCAAGTCGTCATCCTTTCTTCAGGATCTCCAGCGTCCTACGAACGCGGCCAGGGGGAATTACTCCGGAAGAACGCACCTCCACAAAGCTGGGTATCAGACGGTGAACTCAATGGGAAATACACAAGGTACCCCACGAGTTGTATTTCAGTGAATCCGTTGAGTGCAATATATGATGGTACCAAAGTTTCAAATGGGTAGGCAATCATTCGATGCCTAGACAGAAGCTGGAATGGGGATTGAACAACGAGGATAACATGGTGTTTGATTCCAGGATGAATAATGGTATAGAATTTAGCTCGTCAATCACATACGAAGCCAGATGCAAAGGATACATTTGAATCCGGGTTGTAAAGAAGAGTTAGGTTTCGATCCAGTGGACCTGTGGGTTATGGGCCCACCATATGGGTTGAAAGTAGGAAGGTTGGTGACATCTTACACAGCCGCGACAGGGAGGCATGTCAGTGAATAGCTTGTCAGCTATGCCGGCAACAATGTCGGTACCAAGGACGGGGAACGAAGAGAGCCATTTTCCTACTTGTTGAACGAGGCGAAACAATTGGCAAGGTTCTCGACAGTCAAAAGTATCAGGGTCTTTCTGACAGAATTGTACACTGAGGTGTTTACAAAAGCAGGAGAATATTACTGCTTAGATCATACAGATCACAAGAAAGGTTAAACAAAACA
The DNA here is from genome assembly GCF_018294505.1 of Triticum aestivum. Classification (NCBI taxonomy): domain Eukaryota; kingdom Viridiplantae; phylum Streptophyta; class Magnoliopsida; order Poales; family Poaceae; genus Triticum; species Triticum aestivum. The sequence goes on from NC_057803.1 coordinate 115,162,209, forward strand.
ATGGAAAGGAAAATGTGATCATCAGATTAAACAGAACAATGGAAAGGAAAATGTGTTTAAACACATATTCCAGGGGTATATCCTTCCCAAGGACAAGCAGATGATATCCATTACAGGATAGAAGGTAGAAAACCATTTAGGTAAGGGGAGAAAAATTTAATGACATTACCCATACCACCGTGTTTGGACAATTGATAAAGAGAATTTAGCATTGTGCTTCAAATGTTCTTGGTGATGAATGGCGCACCACAGGCATACTTTAGGTAGCAATGATATGGTGTTTCAATCATGGGCCAGACTTGGGATATAGGAAGGATCCATTAGGAACAACTTGTAGGATAAGTCTTACAATTTCCTCCAGGAAGAATGGTTATCTTGCAAAAGAAATTACAATGATAGGTCCTCCAGCCGGGGGGGGGGGGTGCTAGGCATGACATCATGTTATCGGGTCATCAAAGGATCAACATCATAACCCTTGGAAAGTTGTCCCAACCATCATATCGGACCGAGATTCATATCCAATTGGTGTCATAATACCTCAGACTCAGCATGTCCGAGAAGAAAAGGTGCAACACAAATTGACGAGGTGACATTGTAAGATTCTCGGGGAAATGAACTATGAAGTGATTTCCGTTAACAAGAGTCCATCATTAACCCAAGGAGAGGACAAGGAGGTGTCTGGTGAACTCATCGGCAATTCATCGAGATTCCCAAAAGATGGATTTCCACAATTAAGTGAACAAGGAGATAACATTTGTCAGATCAAATGATATAAGGAAGTATGCTCGAGGAAAACATACACAATTAAACATGGGTTGAAAGGTGCGCCCGAAATATGGGTTGGGTTGCACGACCAATGTTAGAATGGTGATTCAATAATCAATAGCCTAAGAATGAACTTTCGACCATTAACTTCAAAGAAATAGGGTTGCTAGAAGGAAAGAATCCAAACAACACCGTTCACTTGTTGGAATTACCACGGGGACCAAGAAAGAATGGTGATGGTGAGAAGTATTTCTATGTCAAGAATTCTCAAGAGGTGGAACAAATCTCAGAACATTCTTGACATAAAGGATGGTAATTCTCCCAGGTAAAGAAGAACAATTGCTGGATAGCAAGGAACTCAAGGTATAACACCAAACATGAACAAGCTTGTGTTGGTGGGAAGGCAATAAAGTGGTCGATGATAATACAATTCATCAAGGGAAAGGATGGTATTTCTCATCATGAATTCAATTGATATCCTGGAAGAGCTCATAAGGTTGATGAGGATCACGACACATTTGTCGACAGATTTCATGAAGAAGTAATCAATCAGCGACGACATCAAGTCAAAGGAATGATGAAGCCAAAAGTCATTGGAACCATGGGTACGACACAAACTCGAAATCAAGCTTGTTGTACAAGGTCAAACGGTATGACGAGGGAGATCGATTGTAAGATTAGCTCACCGTCGAAATATGTGCTCCGAGAAGAAGGACCCGGTAGCACAGTTAAAATTTAGCATGATAATGATATAGCCAATCAGGCTAGGAATGATGTGATCGGGTACAAACTTGTACTTATAGAAGCTTACCGAAGAGTTGTTGAACCGCAGTGCGGACTCGGTTCAGTTATCGGTCTCTTTGAGTGTTCAATAACACAGAGTCCATGAAAAATTGGAATCAGTGGGAAGGTAGCACTTGATGAAGAACTCATAAGAAGTTATGCAGTTCCATGATAATCTTGAGATACCAGGGGGGTAATACTCGACACAAGATCAAAGTAAAGGTTGGACTGGGGTATTAATCCGCAGAAGACAAATGTTTAAACTTGCCCGAGAAATGGGAACAAAGAAGAACAATATGGTCGAAACCATAACTACAAGGGGTCCAATTTAATAACACCGAAGAATTACTCGAATGAGTAAATATTTGGCAAGAAGCTACCATGATAAGTTCCACATCAGGTCCATGGGCATGAACTCAGAGTTCAAGGTCGACTCCCACTTCTCCAATGCATACCCTTTCATTCACTTCTCGCTTTTGATGAAGTTATAGCATTGAAATTTTATCTGGCAAAATACAAGAAGAGTACGACTCGTGAAAACTTTCGAGTTCACACATATTAAGGAAGGCATAGGTTCAACCCATCAGGGCATCTTAGAATCATATACCAGAATCTTTAGAAGTAATTAACTCAAGCTCGAAGGCAGAGCATGGTTGAGGAAGCAGACGATACAATTTACCAAAGGCATTATGTATCAGAGAAAAGGCTCACAAGGTTATTGAATATGAAGGGTGTTGTCAGATAAAATCCAACAAAGGATCTGGTGGTCCACAAGGTATCTGATGTGAGCATCGGTACTCAACCAGAGGAGGAAAGAATGCAAGGAGATCAGTTTATAGAAACAACTGACTAACTCAATTGTCAAATGCAAATGAATTATGATTTCCAAATCAAGGGATCAGAAGCAATGCTCTGATTAGGGATGGATAAGTTGAATAGCCTTAGGGTATGTTCAACGACAATTGGATTGGTCGAGAACCAATTCCAGATAAAAGAATGGCAGCTCAGTCGGAAAGTTAATTTATAAGGATCAATGATGATTGCATGTATTCGCAAACACATTGAGTCAACAGACTCAAAATGATAATGACAAGGAATGTCAATATGACTACGAGAGTTATGGGATTAACCATAATGCAAGCAAGCAAGAATTTCAAGAGCCAAAGGTTGCTGAGGATTTTCGGAATATCGAATGGTATTTCGAAGACTTTTGTGTAACACAGGAACAACTGGGGGGGATGAGCGGATACTCGATAAGTGCGAGAATTAACCGTAGGGGTATTCAGGTGACAAGGAACAGCACGGCAGTAAGCTCAAAGGATTATCGAAACAACGACGAGTTTTTCAGGGTATCTTGTAATAACAAGACTAACTGGGGATGAATGTAGAATAACAACTGCAAGTAGTTATCCATAAGGGTTGACGATGGAAGGGGAATTGCAAACGCGATTGGCACAAGGTCTCAAGAGAATATCAGAAGGTATCTTCAAAATCCTTCGGTGCACCAAGTACTCATCCGGACTGAAGAGGCTCTCCGGGAGAAATTATTATCGAGAACCTAGAGTTAGAGTTAGTAAAATTGTTTAACCCGAGTAGAAGAGAGTTCAGAGTCCCAGAGTAAAGGTCGAGGAGTAAAAGATCCTAATACCACCCAATGGCGACGTGTGCCCGTAAGATACACAGCCATGTTAGTAAAAGTTTTGCAATGTCTAGACTCGACTTCGGCCAAGGAGTGTGGAAGGGGGATTCCTACAGGCAGTCGGCTCTGATACCAACTTGTGATGCCCCCGATTCAATCGTACACTAATCATGCACGCAAATGTGTACGATCAAGATCAGGGACTCACGGGAAGATATCACAACACAACTCTAAAACATAAATAAGTCATACAAGCATCATAATACAAGCCAGGGGCCTCGAGGGCTCGAATACAAGTGCTCGATCATAGACGAGTCAGCGGAAGCAACAATATCTGAGTACAGACATAAGTTAAACAAGTTTGCCTTAAGAAGGCTAGCACAAACTAGGATACAGATCGAAAGAAGCGTAGGCCTCCTGCCTGGGATCCTCCTGTCTACTCTTGATCGTCGTCAGTGGCATGCACGTAGTAGTAGGCACCTCCAGCGTAGTAGTCGTCGTCGACGGTGGCGTCTGGCTCCTGGACTCCAGCATCTGGTTGCGACAACCAGAAAGAAAGGAAAGGGGGAAAAGGGGGGGGGAAGCAACCATGAGTACTCATCCAAAGTACTCGCAAGCAAGGAACTACACTACATATGCATGGGTATATGTGTAAGGAGGCCATATCGGTGGACTGAACTGTAGAATGCCAGAATAAGAGGGGGATAGCTAGTCCTATCGAAGACTACGCTTCTGGCAGCCTCCGTCTTGCAGCATGTAGACGAGAGTAGATTGAAGTCCTCCAAGTAGCAACTCCAAGTAGCAACTCCAAGTAGCATAATCCTACCCGGCGATCCTCTCCTCGTTGCCCTGTGGAAAAGCGATCACCGGGTTGTCTGTGGAACTTGGAAGGGTGTGTTTTATTAAGTATCCGGTTCTAGTTGTCATAAGGTCAAGGTACAACTCCAAGTCGTCCTGTTACCGAAGATCACGGCTATTCGAATAGATTAACTTCCCTGCAGGGGTGCACCAACTTACCCAACACGCTTGATCCCATTTGGCCGGACACACTTTCCTGGGTCATGCCCGGCCTCGGAAGATCAACACGTCGCAGCCCCACCTAGGCACAACAGAGAGGCCAGCACGCCGGTCTAAACCTAAGCGCACAGGGGTCTGGGCCCATCGCCCATAGCACACCTGCACGTTGCGAGGGCGGCCGGAAGCAGAACTAGCCCCCTTAATACAAGAGCAGGCTTACGTTCCAATCCGGCGTGCGCCGCTCCGGCGCTGACGTCTGAAGTGCTTCGGCTGATACCACGACGCCGGGATACCCATAACTACTCCCACGTAGATGGTTAGTGCGTATAGGCTCGTAGCCAACTCAGATCAAATACTAAGATCTCGTTAAGCGTGTTAAATATCCGCGAACGCCGAACAGGGCTAGGCCCACCTCTCTCCTCGGTGGTCTCAACCTGCCCTATCGCTCCGCCACAAAGTAACAGTCGGGGGCCGTCGGGAACCCAGGCCCACCTCTACCGGGATGGAGCCACCTGTCCTTTCAGCCCCCTCATCAGAATCACTTGCGGGTACTCATCGAGCTGACCCGACTTTAGTCACCATCTGTATAGTATGTATGTATGTATAGTATATACCCCTGATCACCTCCCGAGTGATCACGGCCCAATAGTATAGCAAGGCAGACTGACAAGAATGTAGGGCCAATAATGATAAACTAGCATACTATACTAAGCATCTAGGATTGCGGGTAAGGTATCAATGACTGTAGCAACAATGACAGGCTATGCATCAGAATAGGATTAACGGAAAGCAGTAACATGCTACACTACTCTAATGCAAGAAGTATAGAGGAGAATAGGCGATATCTAGTGATCAAGAGGGGGGCTTGCCTGGTTGCTCTGGCAAGAGAGAGGGGTCGTCAACTCCGTAGTCGAACTGGGGCATCAGCATCGTCACGGGGTCTACCGAAGAGAAGAGGGGGGAGAAACAGTAAATACATAGCAAGCAAGTGCATAACAGGATACCAGGCAGAGCTAGACGTGTTCTAACGCGGTATGAGGTGATACCGGTGAAGGGGGAAGCATCCGGGAAGTATTCCCGGGGTTCCGTGTTTTCGGGTAGAGGAGCCGGAGGGGGAAAGTTGCGAGTTTGATATGTTAGGGGTGTGTGGCGGACGAACGGGCTGCGTATCTGGGTTCGTCTGTCGTTCTGAGCAACTTTCATGTTGAAAATAATTTAATCCGAGTTACGGATTAAAAGATATGATTTACTAAAGATTTTATTAATTTCTAGAATTTAATTAAGTATTTAATTTAATTTCGAAAATGGAATTATGACACAGCATGATGTCATGCTGACGTCAGCAGTCAACAGGGGTTGACTGGTCAACCTGACCAGTGGGTCCAGTGGGACCCACCTGTCATACTCTGTTTAGACTTAATTAGGGTTTAGGCTAAACAAACTACTGTTTAATTAAACTAATATATTACTTAGATTAATTAACTAGGATTAATTAACTTAATTAATTTAGTTAACTAATTAATTAATTAAGTTTATTTTTTTGTTATTATTTATTTTATTTTACAGGGTGGGGCCCAGTAGTCATACTCCAGGGGGTTTTGTTTTAAAGGGGATTAGCCCCTAAGCTAATTAGGGCCGGCCCCATGTGGCGGTGACACAGCCGGCTCGTGCCGCGGCTGTGCACGCACGCATAGAGGTGACGGCGCCGGCGGTACTCGGCCGGCAGGCAGCGGTGGTGGCCCGCCGCGGGCGTCGACGGGCAGGGCCACGCACAGGCCGGCGTCGGGGACCTGTGCGCGGACGGGGGCACGGTGAGCGCGCATCGGGCGCGACCGGAGACGGCGCGGGCGTGCACGGCGATGGGGAGGGCGCGCGCGGGAGCGCGACCACTGTAGGTCGAGCGCGACGACGGGCGCCGGTGACAGTGACGAACGAGCTAGGGGAGGGGAGGCCGGAGCACAGAAGAAAGAGGAGGGCGCGGGGCTCACAGTGAGCCGGACGGGGAGGCAGTGGCTCGAGGTGGTTGGCGGAGAAGCGGAACGACGAGGTGGCAGCCGAGGAGGAGGGCGACGGGGTCCGGTGTGGTGACGGCGAACGACGGCGAGCGCGGGCACCGGGGATCGGCTCGGGTGCCGATCCAGATCCAGCGGGGGGGGGAGTTCCGACGAGGTGATCCTCCGGGCGGTGGTGACGAGGTTCCGGCGAGGAGGCGGTCGAGGCGGCGAGGTGTGGTCTGGTGTGGTGGCTCGGGTGAGGTGGCCAGTGGGGCGCTGCCCCGATCCGATCGG
>NC_057803.1:115168945-115172089 GCF_018294505.1 Triticum aestivum
CGGGGTAGTGGGGGGAATATGGGTGCGGCTGGTGGGCCGGCGTGGCGGCCTGATGGCCTGCTGGGCCAGAGCCCTGCGGGGGGGGGGGTTGCTTTCTCCTTTTTTTTGTTTTGTTTTCTGTTTTCTTTTCTTTATCTATTTTCTTTTCTATTTTATTCTTTTAATTTCTGTTTTATACAAGATAACTACAACTCCTAAATTAATGTTATAATTTATTCTACGGCCCCAAAAAGTTTGACACCTAATTAAAATAGTTTGCATTATTATTAATTATAAAAGGCATTTAATTAATTGTCATAGCTGTTGTTTTAATTACTTTAGAGCCTTTAAAACATTTTATAATATTGTGGTTTCTCCACAATAATTACCTGTGCATTATTTTGTTCACTCCGAACATTTTAGTTTTAATATTCGAAAATCTTTACCGTTTGACTTTATTTTAAGTTTGAATTTCAAATTGATTTTTAACTAACACGAGATTAACATCAGTAACCGTGGTGACGTGGCATCATTAACGTGGGATTACTGTAGCCTAATTACCCGGGCGTCACAGCAACATGCCTAATGGCTAAAGTAGACATGGGATGGCTTTGGCATCGCCGTCTCGCCCACGTCAATATGAGATCTTTGCAAAGTCTTCTCAAGGGGGACCATGTTTGTGGACTAACAAATGTTAGTTTTGCCAAAGATCGTGCTTGCAGTGCTTGCATCGAAGGAAAGCTACATGAGAAGGCTCACCCTCCCACGACTATCATCTACTCGAAGAGGCCTTTGGAGCTCCTTCACTTGGATCTCTTTGGACCTCCATCCTTTGATAGTCTTGGGGGTAGAAAGTATTGCTTGGTGATTCTAGATGACTATTCAAGTTACACTTGGGTATATTTCTTCAAGAGGAAGAGCGAGACCCAACAAACCATCATCGACTTTGAAAATGAAGCTCAACGACAACACGATGCAAAGATCTTGACAATAAGAAGTGACAACGGCTTCGAGTTCAAGAACTACACCTTGGATGAGTTTTTGAGTGATGAGGGAATCAAGCATCAATATTCCGCACCTTATACCCCTTAACAAAATGGTGTAGCGGAGAGGAAGAACCAGACATTAACTTTGTGTTTTCAACTTCTCCTTCCTTTCGTTTGATCATTCTTTATTACCGGCGTTTTTCATGGAGGTTCTACATGATGGTTCATAAAGGATTTAATTCCTTCTCGAAGTGTGTAGCGACTAGACCTCAAACAGTCTGATCTCTGTGCTCCGGTGTCATCCCTGGATCAGTAATGCTGACACCACACAGTACTCGGAGGATTTATAACAGAGTTGCAATCACACACTTATTACATTGAGTGTCTCAATAGAGAACTTATTACAATAAATATGGCTTAAGGCCATCTAATAACGATAACAGCGGAAGGCTTGGAAGATAAGTGAGTCCATCAACTCCAACGGCATCACTGAGTATAGAACCACGACCTAAAAACTCCTTAATCGTCGTCTGAAAAGTCTGCAACATTAACGTTGCAGCCCGAAATGGGTCAGCACATGGAATATGCTGGCAATGTAACACATAGAGAGTAATGGAATGAAACAGCTATACTATATGCATATCTGGCTGGTGGAAAGCTCTATGGTTACAGTTTTGCATAAAGCCAATTTTTTCCCTGCTTCAAAGGAATAAATTTATTTAACTATCACGGTGGTTGTTAAACATTGAGAATGGTTGACAGCATTCTCAATCCCAATTAAGCATCATCATTAAACAAAGCCCAACAAAATTAATTTAGGGTAACATGTTGAGATTCACATGATAATCCAGGTACTAGATACTCAAGATTGTCCATAACCGGGGACACGGCTAACCATGATTAGTTTATTACACTCTGCAGAGGTTTGCGCACTTTTCCCCACAAGACTCGATCGCCTCCGTTTGGTTTCTCGCACTACACGGTGTTTGAGAAGACGGATGACCGAGACATAGTCTTTCAGAAGCGCTAGCACCTTACGATCGGGTAGACCGTACCACCTACATCCCCTACATCTGCTAGTCTACCACTCTAAGAGTTCGCACGACTTAGTCAACTATGCTAGAGCCCATAATAGCTTGTGCCTGCACACGGAAGTTTCTAGTATGAATAGTCTCATGATCCCTTTGAGCCTGGGTGGCGGTCCAAAAGAAAATAGGCAAGTCCTGGAATACCCAGGTGCCTCAATCCACCCAGATGTGTGTTTAAGTTGCCACCTTAGATAAACCATTAATTAACAAACTCACATATGTCATGGATATCACTCACCAAATCCACGTCTACTAGCATAGCATGGCATAGTAAGCAAACGTAGAAGTAACTCCCAAAGGTTTGATAATAAATAGGTAATAGGTACTACCTCAACTACTTCCCATCCCACAATTTAATTAGATCCTAATCATGCAATGTGTGAGGATTTATCTAATGCAATAAAACTGGGTAGTAGGAAAGGTATGATCAAAGTGTTACTTGCCTTGCTGATGATCCGGGAAACCTAGCGATTCGAAGTAACAAGCAGCGCACTCCGGGTATTCTATCGCAGACAAACAAACAAGCATACAATAAGTACTCATCTAATGCACAGGTAAAAGTCAAATAAGAGATCTAACCAGAAGGTTCAACTTAAGAACTCCGGTTTGCAAAAAGAATCAAATCGAACGAAGCAATGAAACTCAAACGGCGAAAGAAAACAACTTCGTTCTACTAATCTGGATCTAAGGCAAATTTTACAGTAGCAAAAACTTGTTTAAGTTGGTTAAATGGATAGAGGGTTTTGAGACGAACCTCCAGGCGCTTGAATCGCCTGATTTCGATAAACGAGCGAAAAGTTATACTAAAAAGAAAATCGGATCAGGAATCACGATCAGAAAAATCGCGGGTTAAATCGGAGAAAAAGAAAACGATGAGCGTTCGTTAGAACGAAAGAACGGACGAACGCTCGCTATTTAAATAAATCAGAAAAACCCATCTATTTAAAAAAAACGAAACTAAAAAAACCGACAGAAAAACCGGACGGTTTTTCGAAAAAAAACTAAAAAACCGGCGTGGAAATTGAGGCGCGGTGAACCTCGGGCGGCGTGCGGTGGTGACGGCGTCGGCGGTGGGCGGCGCCGCGGCGGCG
>NC_057803.1:115172438-115180329 GCF_018294505.1 Triticum aestivum
GGGCCGGAGTCCTAGTCGGACACGGCCCATTAGGTCGGTTCGTTTTTTTTAATAATTACGCACGGAAGAAAAATAAAAAGAAATACTAAACGGACTCCAAAAATCCCGAAATAAATTTTCCTGGGCTTCTAAAATCAAGCCGCACAAGGTGAACATTTATTTGGGGCCTAAATGCAATTTTGAAAAACGCACATTTTTCCTAAATTCAAATAAAATAACGAAAAACTCCGAAATAAAATCTTATTTGATTTTATTATTAAATCCTCAATATTTCTTTATTTTGGGAAAGTCATTTTTATTCCCTCTCTCATATTTTTGTAATAGAAATAATTGATGATAAAATAAATAAAATCAAATGATCCTATTCTCAAAATCTAATAAAACTCAAATATGAAAGTAATGAAATCCCCAACTCTCTCCGTGGGTCCTTGAGTTGCGTAGAATTTCTAGGATCAAAACCAAAAGCAAAATAAAATATGATATGCATTTATGATCTAATGTATAACATTCCAAATTGAAAATTTGGGATGTTACAAACCTACCCCCCTTAAGATGAATCTCGCCCTCGAGATTCGGGTTGGCTAGAAAATAGGTGAGGGTGGTCCTTGAGCAAATCTTCCTCTCGTTCCCAGGTGGCTTCGTCCTCCGTGTGGTGGCTCCACTGAACCTTACAAAACTTGATAACCTTGCTGCGAGTGACTCGGTTGGCAAACTCGAGAATCTTAATGGGTTTCTCCTCATAGGTCAAATCGTTATCCAACTGAATAGTTTCCAATGGCATTGTATCTCTCAAAGGTATGTCAGCCATCTCCGCGTGGAATTTCTTCAACTGGGAAACGTGGAACACATCATGAACTCCTGACAATCCTTTGGGCAATTCCAACTTGTAGGCCACTTCTCCCATATGATCCAAAACTCGGTATGGTCCTACAAATCGTGGTGCTAACTTTCTTTAACCGCAAAACGCTTTGTTCCCCGAAGTGGTGATACTCGAAGATAAGCTCTATCTCCAACTTCGTAAACTGTCTCCTTGCGTTTTGAATCTGCATAACTCTTCTTTCTGGACTGGGCTATCTTGAGCCAATTGCGAATCAGTTTCACCTTCTGTTCAGACTCTTTAATCAAGTCAGGTCCAAACAACTGGCGGTCTCCAACTTCGTCCCAGGACAACGGTGTCCTGCACCTCCTCCCATACAAAGCTTCGAAAGGGGCCATCTTTAAACTGGTTTGGTAACTGTTGTTGTAAGAGAACTCTGCATACGGTAAATTGTCGTCCCAACTAGATCCGTAATCTAGCGCACCAGCTCTCAACATATCCTCCAAAATCTGATTGACTCTCTTGGTCTGTCCATCTGTTTGTGGATGAAAGGTTGTACTGAATTCTAGCCTAGTACCCAAAGTTTCATGCAACTGCTTCCAGAACTTTGAGGTAAACTGGGTTCCTCTATCCGATACGATACTCCTCGGAACTCCATGCAGACATACGATCCTGGTCATGTATATCTTTGCCAACTTAGCACTGGTGTAAGTGGTCTTTACCGGGATGAAATGAGCTACCTTCGTCAATCGATCAACTACAACCCAAATTGAGTCATAGCCTGAACGTGTTCTGGGCAATCCCGTGATAAAATCCATGCCTAAATTATCTCACTTCCATTCGGGTATCGGCAATGGTTGTAACAATCCTGCTGGCTTCTGATGCTCTGCCTTTACTCTCTGACACACATCACAAACTGCTACATACTCCGCAATATCCTTCTTCATTCTGGTCCACCAGAAAATGTCTTTCAAATCCAAATACATCTTGGTATTTCCTGGGTGAATCGAATATGGTGAATCGTGTGCCTCTTGCAGAATCAACTTCCTAATCTCCGGGTCATTGGGCACATAAACACGGTCTTCAAACCATAAGGTGTCGTGCTCATCCTCACGAAATCCTTTAGCCTTTCCTTTGCTAAGTTTCTCCTTAATAGAGGCAATCTCCTTGTCAGTCTTCTGAGCTTCTCTGATTCTATCCATCAAAGTTGACTGAATCTCCAATGCTGCTACATAGCCTCTCGAAACTATTTCCAAACATAGGTCATGAAGATTTTCTGCTAACTCCCTTGGTATTTCTCCCGTCATTATTGTGTTGACATGGCTCTTATGGCTTAATGCGTCAGCTACTACATTAGCCTTTCCGGGGTGGTAATGCAATTTCATATCATAATCCTTAATGAGCTCCAACCATCCCCTTTGTCTGAGATTTAACTCCTTCTGCGCGAAAATGTATTTCAAACTCTTATGGTCCGTGTACACCTCACAATGATTTCCAATCAGAAAATGTCTCCATGTTTTCAATGCATGCACTACGGCTGCTAATTCCAAATCATGAGTAGCATAATTCAACTCGTGTGGCTTAAGTTGTCTTGAGGCATATGAAACAACTCTCCCTTCATGCATAAGCACTGCTCCAAGTCCTTGACGTGAAGCGTCGCAATACACCTCATAATCCTTGGTTTGATCTGGCAAAATCAACACTGGTGAAGTAACGAAACGTTTCTTCAACTCTTGGAAACTAGCCTCACATTCCTCCGTCCATATGAACTTGGTATCTTTCTTTAATAACTCCGTCATAGGCTTCGCAATCTTTGAGAAATTCTCAATAAACCTCTGGTAGTATCCTGCGAGTCCAAGAAAACTCCGGATCTCTCCAACGATGGTTGGTGCTTCCCACTTGGTCACGGTATCAACTTTAGTGGGATCAACTGCTATACCTTCTCCAGATATAACGTGTCCGAGGAATCCTACTTCCTTCAACCAAAACTCACATTTGCTGAACTTGGCATATAATTGATGTTCTCTGAGTTTTCCAAGTACCAAACGCAAATGCTCCTTATGCTCCTCTTCATTCTTCGAGTAGACCAGGATATCATCAATGAACACTATGACGAACTTATCCAAAAACTCCATAAATACTTTGTTCATCATGTTCATAAAATATGCGGGTGCGCTAGTCAGACCAAATGACATAACGGTATACTCGTACAGCCCATACCTGGTGGTAAAAGCTGTCTTAGGAATATCCTGTTCTCGAATCTTCAACTGGTGGTATCCTGATCGCAGATCGATCTTGGAAAATACCTTAGCTCCTTGCAATCGATCAAATAGATCATTGATCATCGGTAGTGGGTACTTATTCTTGATCGTTACTTCATTCAATCCTCGATAATCAACAACCATCCTTAATGATCCATCCTTCTTCTCCACTAGAAGTACTGGCGATCCCCAAGGCGAAGAACTTGGGCGAATATATCCCTTATCCAGTAACTCCTTAATCTGCTTCTTAATTTCCACCAAATCCTTTGCTGGCATCCTATATGGTCTCTTTGATATTGGCCCGGTGCCTGGCAATAGCTCAATCAAAAACTCAATATCTCTATCCGGTGGCATGCCTGGCAACTCTTCTGGAATACTTCAGGGAAATCCCTTACCACTGGTACTTCCTCCTGCACAACTCATGTTAAGCAATTTACTTGAGCCCTCTTTTGGCACATGTCAGGATACATACTTGATCCTTCTCCCTTCTGGGGTGGTAAGCAAAATTGACTTACTAGCACATTCAATATTCCCTTCATACTTTGATAACCAATCCATGCCTAATATCACATCCAATCCTTGGGATTTCAATACTATTAGGTCTGAGGGAAAAACATAGTTACCAATCCTTAATGGTAACCAATCACACCATAGACTAACCATATATTCTACTCCAGGTGAGGTTACTAACATGGGTGACCTAAGGGCTTGGGTTGACAGGTTATACTTATCCACAAATCCCCTTGAGATGTATGAATGCGATGCACCAGTATCAAAAAGAACGAGTGCAGTAAATGACTTAACCAAAAACTTACCTATTACTGCATCAGGCTGAGCTTCAACCTCCTCCACGCTAACGTGGTTCACCTGTCCCCTGTTGAAAGGGTTCGGCTTCTTCCCAGAGCTTCCGTTGCTATTTCCATTTTGTATTTCAGGACATTCATTGGCATAATGTCCGGTCTTCGAACACTTAAAGCAAGTGACTTGGCTCAGGTCCTTCTTGGCTGGGGTTGATGGGTTGGTGCGATTCTGGCCATTGCTTCCTCCATTCCCATTACCATTCCTGGTGCCATTGTGATTGTGCGAGCTACCTCCTCCATGGGTATGCTGAAAATGTCCTCCCGGTCTAGGGGTAAAACGTGGCTTCTGCTGAGCTCCTGAATTGTACTTTCCTTGTCCATACTTCCTCTTGCTATTCTCAATTTGCCGTTGCTTCCCTTCAATCATAAGTGCACGATCTACCAACTCCTGGTAGTTGTTGAAGGTTGCTACCATCAACTGCATGCTCAACTCATCATTCAGTCCTTCCAGAAAATTCTCCTGCTTTGCTGCATCCGTAGCAACGTCATCTAGGGCATAACATGCTAACTTACTAAAGTCCTCCACATACTAGCCTACTGTCCATCCTCCTTGGCACTAGTTGCGAAACTCACGCTTCTTCATGGCCATAGCTCTTGCAGAAACATGGGCAGTACAAAAGGCCTGCTGAAACTGGTCCCATGTGATAGTGTCGACAGGGAAAGTGGCTGTGAAATTCTCCCACCATGATGCTGCGGGTCCTTCAAGCTGATGTGCAGCAAACGTCACCTTCTCCGCATCCATGTATCCTGCTGTGGTCAACTCTCTAGCTGTCTTGTGGAGCCAATCATCTGCTACTATTAGCTCGGTGCTACTGGAAAACATCACGGATTCAGCCTAAGAAAACGGGCTAAATGATCAATAGGTGGTGGTGGTGGTGGGTTGTTGTTGTTGTTGTTGTTCCCCTGGTTCTGATTCTGGACTAGCAACTGCATCAATGTGTTCTGCTGCTGGATCAACTGGGTGAGCTCTGGTGGAAAGGTAAATCTGGGGTCACGTCTCGGAGGCATCTGAGGGTTTAGAAAAGATGAGATGTAAGAATAGAGGGGGTCTAAAGAGAAAACACTACCCATATGCACATGAGGCAAAAGCAAACAATTCACTTCATTCAATCAAACAAGGGCATACAATCGATCTAACTATCGCAAAAGTGCTCGGACTACTGTATTTACATGGTGGACTACTACTACTGATGGGGTGGTCTACTAGAAATATTCTTTGGTTGCAGACTCCATGATATCTACTCCAGCTTCATCAATATAGTCATCATCGCTATCATCTGGATCCAAATCTGTGTCGTCGATGATGATGTAGTCTTCCGGGCGTATCTCCTTGGGTTCTTCGTCTTCATCTACTGGTGTAGGGCCTCCCATAAATATCCCGATCTTCATTGTTAGGTCGGCATTCTTGTCCACTAATACTTCAATTTCTTCTTCATAATCTTCATGTGTAGCCTTGAGTTCTTCCTCCAGTTCCTTGATTCTTGTCCTTGCCTTCTTCGGGTCTATCATGTCGGCGCACATCTGGTTCTCCTGACGTCGAATGTGCTGGTTTAACAACTGGATAAAAGCTACAATTGATCTATCCTTTCGGGTGCTGATCATGTCCCAGTGCTCATCTCGGCGCCCACAAATCTAGTAGATAGTATCCTTGAGATCATTGCGGTAGACTTCTCCAATGCGTCCCATGGCGATGTGAGCTGCCATGCTCATTCCTAGACACCAAGTTGGTGCATCAAAAGAAAACTCTATGGGCTCAATGACTGGCATGAACGTCCTTCCTGGAACTTGAACTTGAATCATCCAGCGCTCTTCTTCAGGTAAAGTGGTGTTGTAGGTTCCGGTGAAGCTTGGTACTCCTATGTTCAGGTATCTAGTGACTTCCTTCAAGTGACGTCCAAAGGGTGTATCTTCATCTGGTTGCGTGAACTTGTTCCTTGCATCCGCCATCCTAAAAGAGTGGAAAAGATGAGGAGTCAGAGGAGAAGAGAGTGAATAGTGATCTAGGTCTTTAGCTTAGTGGTCGTGTCCTACAGTCAGCGTGTGCTCTGATACCATCTCTGTAGCGACCAGACCTCAAACAGTCTGATCTCTATGCTCCGGTGTCATCCCTAGATCAGTAATGCTGACACCACATAGTACTCGGAGGATTTATAACAGAGTTGCAATCACACACTTATTACATCGAGTGTCTCAATAGAGAACTTATTACAATAGATATGGCTTAAGGCCATCTAATAACGATAACAGCGGAAGGCTTGGAAGATAAGTGAGTCCATCAACTCCAACGTCATCACTGAGTATAGAACCACGACCTAAAAACTCCTTAATCGTCGTCTCAAAAGTCTGCAACATTAACGTTGCAGCCCGAAACGGGTCAGCACATGGAATATGCTGGCAATGTAACACATAGAGAGTAATGGAATGAAACATCTATACTATATGCATATCTGGCTGGTGGAAAGCTCTATGGTTACAAGTTTTGCGTAAAACCAATTTTTCCCTACTTCAAAGGAATAAATTTATTTAACTATCACGGTGGTTGTTAAACATCGAGAATGGTTGACAGCATTCTCAATCCCAATTAAGCATCATCATTAAACAAAGCCCAACAAAATTAATTTAGGGTAACATGTTGAGATTCACATGATAATCCAGGTACTAGATACTCAAGATTGTCCATAACCGGGGACACGGCTAACCATGATTAGTTTATTACACTCTGCAGAGGTTTGCGCACTTTTCCCCACAAGACTCGATCGCCTCCGTTTGGTTTCTCGCACTACACGGTGTTTGAGAAGACGGATGACCGAGACATAGTCTTTCAGAAGCGCTAGCACCTTACGATCGGGTAGACTGTACCACCTACATCCCCTACATCTGCTAGTCTACCACTCTAAGAGTTTGCACGACTTAGTCAACTATGCTAGAGCCCATAATAGCTTGTGGCTGCACACGGAAGTTTCTAGTATGAATAGTCTCATGATCCCTTTGAGCCTGGGTGGCGGTCCAAAAGAAAACAGGCAAGTCCTGGAATACCCAGGTGCCTCAATCCACCCAGATGTGTGTTTAAGTTGCCACCTTAGATAAACCATTAATTAACAAACTCACATCTGTCATGGATATCACTCACCCAATCCACGTCTACTAGCATAGCATGGCATAGTAAGCAAACGTAGAAGTAACTCCCAAAGGTTTGATAATAAACAGGTAATAGGTACTACCTCAACTACTTCCCATCCCACAATTTAATTAGATCCTAATCATACAATGTGTGAGGATTTATCTAATGCAATAAAATTGGGTAGTAGGAAAGGTATGATCAAAGTGTTACTTGCCTTGCTGATGATCTGGGAAACCTAGCGATTCAAAGTAACAAGCAGCGCACTCCGGGTATTCTATCGCAGACAAACAAACAAGCATACAATAAGTACTCATCTAATGCACAGGTAAAAGTCAAATAAGAGATCTAACCAGAAGGTTCAACTTAAGAACTCCGGTTTGCAAAAAGAATCAAATCAAGTGAAGCAACGAAAGTCAAACGGCGAAAGAAAACAACTTCGTTCTACTAATCTGGATCTAAGGCAAATTTTACAGTAGCAAAAACTTATTTAAGTTGGTTAAACGGATAGAGGGTTTCGAGACGAACCTCCAGGCGCTTGAATCGCCTAATTCCGATAAACGAGCAAAAAGTTATACTAAAAAGAAAACCAGATCAAGAATCACGATCAGAAAAATCGCGGGTTAAATCCGAGAAAAAGTAAAACGACGAACGTTCATTAGAACAAACGAACAGACGAACGCTCGCTATTTAAATAAATCGGGAAAACCAATCTATTTAAAAAAACCGAAACTAAAAAACCGACGGAAAACCGGATGGTTTTTCGAAAAAAACTAAAAAAAACCGGCACGGAAATCGAGGCGCGGTGAACCTCGGGCGGCGTGCGGCAGCGGCG
>NC_057803.1:115180646-115185414 GCF_018294505.1 Triticum aestivum
TCGGACACGGCCCGTTAGGTCGGTTCGTTTTTTTATTAATTACGTGCGGAAGAAAATTAAAAAGAAATACTAAACGGACTCCAAAAATCCCGAAATAAATTTTTCCGAGCTTCTAGAATCAAGCCGCACAAGAGGAACATTTATTTGGGGCCTAAATGCAATTTTGAAAAACGCACATTTTTCCTAAATTCAAATAAAAGAACGAAAAACTCTGAAATAAAATCTTATTTGATTTTATTATTAAATCCTCAATATTTCTTTATTTTGGGAAAGTCATTTTATTCCCTCTCTCATATTTTTGTAATAGAAATAATTGATGATAAAATAAATAAAATCAAATGATCCTATTCTCAAAATTTGAGAAAACTCAAATATGAAAGTAACAAAATCCCCAAATCTCTCCGTGGGTCCTTGAGTTGCGTAGAATTTCTAGGATCAAAACCAAAAGCAAAATAAAATATGATATGCATTTATGATCTAATGTATAACATTCCAAATTGAAAATTTGGGATGCTACAAAGTGTTCATCAAGTTTCTTTTCAGAGGTGCTCAAGCATTCTTCATCTTGCTATTCGGAGTGCAATTCTTTCTACCATAATATCGGAGGTGGTATTATGTCATTCTTGATAATTTGAGTTCATGTTTCATGATTCACATGTTGTCAAGAATGAGATATTGTAAATCCATCAATCGCGTCATTGGAGTTATCTTGGGTTATATCTCACCTAAAGTTTTCCCTAAGGATTGTTGCTATTATGGTGCTTATAATTGACCCAAGTTCTTTTATTCTCCCGGTGGTATAAGTTCCTCGTCTTCTTGTTCATATCAATCCAACTTATCGTTTCCGTTAGTGGCAGAATTTCACCTCGTAGTTTTGAGATGTTCTCCATAAGCCCACTACAAGCCTGTTCTTTTCGTTGTTGATTTCCCAACAACTCCGTCCAATCCTTCTTTTTAAGGATGCTTTTCAAATTCAATTGTGCTAGAAGATGTCATTTTTCTTCTCAGTTCTTTCCTTTCCAACGATCCAACTTCTATTATTTCATTCCGGAGGCATTGTGATGTTGCTCTCTTCACTCATCTTCTCGGATTATGAGTACCATGTTCTTTTCGTGCTTATCCATTTAACCGGAGTGTCATGCCCTCTTTTCAAGTTCTTCCCATTCTGTCAAGTTTTGGCTCCCTTCTCAACTGGAGTGCCGTCTGAAATCGTTCTTACCCTTTGTGCCATTCTTTCAATAGTTCCGGAGGTAGTGTGTTGTTGATTTCATCAAGCATACTCTCATCTTATCAAGTTCTTGTTCGATTCCGTCCATTTACAGTCGGAGTGTTGTCCAAATTATATCATTCTTAATCCTCCTCTATTTTGTTTTTAAACCGGAGTGGTTTCAATATATATCTTGGCCTTCAACCTCAAGGTTTTTTTTCGCAATGTGCCTTGTTCCTCTTTCCTAACGGAGTGTTTTCCACTTCGTTCATCTTCATTGTATTCTTTTCTTTCAATTTGTTAAACCTTGCAAGGTTCTTTGGTTTCACTCATTTGTTCAAAGAAGCAACTTAGTTTTACATCTTCTCTTTCTCTTCCGTTTTCCCTCCGGTGCCATTCTAGATCTCGGGACGAGATCCTCTCGTAGTGGTGGAGCGTTGTGACGCCCCGAGACCGCTGCGCCAGGTGTCTTCCAGTTATTCGCTGTTGTTGCCATGTCATTTGCTTGTGTGTTGCATTTCATCATGTCATCATGTGCATTGCATCATCATGTTTTCAAAACCTGCATCCGTCCGGGTTCCCCCAGTTCTGTCCGTTGTCCGTTCTGAGCCCAACCACACTTGCACGCGCCCGCGGCATGTCTGAAATAGTATTTTATAAGTGGCCGGAAAATGTTCTGGGAATGGGTTGAAAGTTGGCGTGCGGTCTTATTTTAGTGTAGGAAGACCGCCTGTCAAATTTCATCGTGTTCGGAGTCCGTTTGTTAGCCCAACCGTTAACTATAGCGACAATATAGTCGGTCAAAACGTCGGACGTTTTCGGTCTCTGGAAATAGTCGCCGGGTCTCTCTCTTCTCTTCTCTCAGCCCAAGGCTTTCTGCATGGCCCACTACCTACCGCCAGGTCCAACCTAACCTCTCTCTTCACACCGCGTCCCTCCTCGCGCGCGCGTCCGAAAGCTGTCCCGGACCCGACCCGGGCAGTCGTCACCGTTGGGACCGGATCATCCCCAAACGTCTACAAAACGTCTCCGTTTTCTTATTTGGGCTCCCTAGCCTATTTTTTCCGACCGTCCGATTACGATCGGAGGGACGGATTTAGCCCCTACCCAAAAATCCCCTGCTATATATATATAGGTCCGGCCCTAAAATCTAGGGACTTTGCCCCGCCGAGCCGCCGCCACCTACCGTATCTTCCTCGGGATCCAGATCCAATCCACCTCCTCACCTCGATCCAACCGCATCTCGCAGCCACCCACCAATCCAACTCCACCCTGCCATAGCGCCACCCGTTGGTTCAGCACTCGATCCATCGAGCCAACCACTTTCTCCCCTTGATCCATGGCCACCTCCTACTCGAGCAACCAGCGCCCCGCTGCTTTCTTTCCCATGTTCAATCCGGGGGAGAGGAGCTCCTCCAGGCCCACCTGGCGCGATGGTCGCCGGCCACCCAAGCATCAGCAGCAGATGAGCATCGCGACCCTCGTCTTCCTCCTGTTTTCTCCTTCTCCTCGTCTTCCTCCTCCATCCCTCAACTCCCCTCCTCTGCTTCTTACCGCAGGAACCGGTCGCTGCCGTCACCATGAACCCTCCGCGTTGTCTCCATCTCCTCCGGCAGCGCCGCCGTGCCCGCACGCCTCTGGCAAAACTCCGGTCAGCCAAGTCGTGCCCAATCTTCCCTCCTTTCTTCGCCGTTTCTTCTCCCTATCTCTCCCCTCTGAACTCATTTGCTTGATGTATTTCTTCGCAGGAACCGAGCCGTCGACGTCTTGTTCGACTCCCACCATCAGGAACTGGCTTCCCTCGTCAGATCCGGTGGATTCCTGCCGCCGTACGCCACCTACAAGCCACCCTCGCCCGGATCCTCCCCGATCTCCAGCCCCGCTGCCTCGCTCTCGTCGCCGGCGCCGCCGCCTCCGCCGCTCTTTGCTGCCTCGGCGTCCGCATTGCGCCGCCCCGTGCCTGCTGACCCTGCCGCAAGTCCCCAGCGCCGCCTCCTTCTATTCGAATGAGGGAGGCGAGCGAAGACTTTTCTGCATCGTGCTGCTCTGCCCGAGCGCTTGCGTTGACCAGTCCAGCGCCAGCCTTGACGAGTGCCACTCGCCACGTGAGGCCTTCCTCTGCTTCGCTCGCAGCCTAGATGCCCAGTGCCTCCTCAAGCCCAATGTGAGCGGCCCAGTCTGCCCAGTTTCAGCCCGTTGACATTTTTTTCAGGGTCTGTGAATTTATCTTTTATTCCACAGAACCCAGTTTTGCAGAGAACCCCCTAGACTACATGCATTTAATAACTCACCAACCGTGCATCGGTTTAAAATAAGTTTTATATGAAACTTGCTTAGAATTTTGTCTAGATTCATCATATCCAACTTTCATCTATGTTTAAAATGTTTAAAATACTGTTTGATTAAATTTTCTCCTATGTCAAGTTAAATGCTTTAATTCATAACTAAATAACTGTAGCTCCAAACCTAACAAACTTTATATGTAAATGGGGTAGAATTTTGCCTAGTTTAACATGGTGGCATCTCTTTGCATGTTTAACAACTCTAAAATTTGATTTAGGGCAGAACAGTACCAAACCTAATATATACATATGAGGATTTTCCGGAATTGTTGTTCGTTGTTTCCGGCCTCATTTAAACTTGACTAGATAGGTAGTTTTACTTTGCTTCACCCTCTTGCCATGTTTAATAACACTTAATATTGTTGGGTACATAAACAAGATCGACCTAAATAAGTCATGTGGTGTTTCGTCAACATGCAACGGAGTTGCATATTGAGCTCCATTTAATTTGTAGGGTTGTTTGTTCATTTTTCCAAGCCATGCTTCATTAAACCGGGCATGCATCATACTTGATTATGCATCATGCCATGATTATGTGGTGGTTGTTTACTATGTTGTGTGCTTTTTCTGATGTTGCTTCTTCGGGTTGGTTCCGATAACATTGCGTTTGTGAGGACCCATTCGACTACGTCCGTTTGTCTTCTTCATGGACTCGTTCTTCTTCCTTGCGGGATTTCAGGCAAGATGACCATACCCTCGAAATCACTTCTATCTTTGCTTGCTAGTTGCTCGCTCTTTTGCTATGCATATGATGCGATACCTACCACTTGCTTATCATGCCTCCCATATTGTTAAGCCAAGCCTCTAACCCACCTTGTCCTAGCAAACCGTTGTTTGGCTATGTTACCGCTTTGCTCAGCCCCTCTTATAGCGTTGTTAGTTGCAGGTGACGACTGGAGTTTGTTCCATGTTGGAACATGGATATTTTGTTGGGATATCACAATATCTCTTATTTAATGAATGCATCTATATACTTGGTAAAGGGTGGAAGGCTCGGCCTGATGCCTGGTGTTTTGTTCCACTCTTGCCGCCCTAGTTTCCGTCATATCGGTGTTATGTTCCCGGATTTTGCGTTCCTTACACGGCTGGGTTATAATGGGAACCCCTTGACAGATCGCCTTGAATAAAACTCCTCCAGCAATGCCCAACATTGGTTTTACCATTTGCACTAACAACCTAGCCTTTTCCCTTGGGTTTCGCGGACTCAACGGTCATCTTT